>NC_056743.1:1758613450-1758743450 GCF_019279795.1 Protopterus annectens
CCAGATTTAATGGATTACCAACTATGTGGTAATTTGTGGGTACCTTGTTTTTCCCAAAGGGTATGACTATACATTTTTTGGCGTTAAGCTTAAGGCCATGGCTCTGGCACCAATTATCCGTTTCTATGAGTCCTCTCTGAAGGATGTTTGTGTCTGCTGGAGTATCAATTATGGCGCCCAGTTTGCAGTCATCTGCAAACTTTGTCAGCCACAATCCTCCTATGTTTGCCTGTACCTCGGAAAAATAAATGCCGAACAAGAGGGGTCCCAGGACTGAGCCCTGTGGCACACCGCTTGTGACTGGCTTAGAGTCTGACATAGCTCCAGCAACTCTGACCCTGTGGGTTCTGTCCTTGAGCCAGTTTGCAGCCCATCTCGTGACACATGGGTTTACATTTAAGCTGGTGAGTTTGTCTATGATGCCCGAGTGTGGTATTGTGTCAAAGGCTTTTGCAAGGTCAAGGTAGGCTGTGTGAACTGCCTTACCTTCATCAATGGCCTTAGTGACTGTTTCAAAAAAGTCGACCAAGTTCAAAAGGCAGGATCTGCCCTTGACAAAGCCAAATTGGGTAGGATCCAATGTCTGTAGGTCCCCAATGTCTTTGTTTATGAGTTCCATAATGATCCTCTCCATAGCTTTGCAGACCAGGCTCGTCAAGCTTATGGGCGGTAATTTCAGGGTCCGTAGAAGCACCGCCTTTGTGAAGTGGGACCACTGTTGCCATACGCCACTCTTTGGGTACGTATCCTGTAGTAAGGCTAAGATTAAACAGCAGCCTTATGTTTGGGTTTAGTTCTTCTTGGAGTTCATGTAGCACACAGCCCGGGACACCGTCCGGTCCCATTGATGCTGTGTTTTTAGCTTTAGAGAGGCGGCTCTCACCTGGGCATCTGAGATGTTAGGGAGGCTACACTCTGCTGGGATAGTTATTTCTCCTTTTGGGAGGGGAGGAGAAATTTGCACTGAACCTGTCTGCCAGAATGTTGGCAATGTCAGTGGGTTCAGTGTATTTATTGTCATTTTGGACTAACTCTGAGCATATCTGGGAGTTTCCACCCAGGTTTCTAACATAGCTAAAGAAGGCCTTGTGATTGTCTTTTGTGTCTTTTGCGATTTTTCTCTCAAAGTTGGCCTTGGATGATTTTATGAGTGATCGTAGTTTTTTGCTAGTACTGATCAGAGATGCCTTCCCATTTAGGGGATTTTGCTCTGTCATGTAGTAGCTTCCTCCTTCTGTTGTAAAGTTTGTTTATGGCTGGGATCCACCAGACCGGGCTCCTGCCTTTGGGGGAATGGATCTTGGTTTTATTTGGGATTGCATGATCCATGCATTCTTGAAGGTGCCTTTACTATCTGTGTGAGTTCCCCTGAAAGAAAAACTATTATTGATTAATGAAGTAATAAAAACATAAAACAGCTAAAAAAAGTTCCTCTTTTCATCCCATGATGAAAAGTAAGAATTGTAGTTATTTATATGGGAGTACATCCCTCAAGGATCCAATCAGTAAAAATTCTAGCATTGGTTCTTTTCAGTTGATGTCATTTGGTTTGATTTCTAATCATTTGATGTCAAAGCCAGGGACAGAATGGCCTTTCATAGCAGTAAGGTTAGTATTTATGCCTTATATAAGGTGGTGGTTGTATGCAGTGTTGTTCCTAATGCATCTATATAAAGTTTTATTGAGATAAACACATCAATTCCACAAAATGCAGATTAGAGTGAAAAGGATAGCATGACTTTCAGCCCTCAAGTAAAGCAGATAAGGGCAATTTTGATAAATATATAAATTATCAATTCTAGGCAGTCAGATGCTTTCATCACATTCCAGACTTCTTCTGGCTTTTCCTGGTTAGGGGTTGCCACAGCGGATCACCTGTCCACTCATGATTGGCAGTGATGTTTTACAGTGTTGAGTTGCCAGCCCAGCACCCAATCTTCCACATAAGGCACACGCACTCACACTTAGGGTCAATTTAGAGTGTCCAATTCACCTGCATCATGTCTTTGGGATGTGGGAGGAAAACAGAGCACCCAGAGGAAACCCAAACGACCACAAGGAGGACATGCAGACTCTGCACAGAAGGCACCCCAGCTGAGAATTGAACTGGAGAACCTCTTGCTGTGAGGCGACATTGCTAACCACTGCACCACCGTGGCCGCCCTCATCACATTCCAGACTAGTAAATCTTATTTTAAATTCTGGCTGTACTTTTTGTTAAGTACGTGATTGTATCTCATTTATTTAACAAAACTTGTGCTTCCAATCCAACAACAACAATGGGAAGAATGTGGTTTTTAAGCCATTTAATTTGTTAATACTTTTGAAACTGATTTTAAATCCAAAATAAATATAAAATTTTAGCTGATAAAGTTAAGCTATCATCAAAGATTCCTAAATAAAATGTCGGGTACAGCTGTTTTTACTACTGTTCCATTTCTATTGGTAGTGTCTCACTCCAAAACAAAACTGCATCAGTACTGCAGTTAGCAAAGTGTATTCTCTAGCATGGAATGATGTTTTATAATCATCCACTTACGGAGATTGGCTTTCAAATAAAAATCAATAGGTGTTTTTAATTAGTACTACAGCAGTGAGTGTCGCTTTTGAGCAGACAGAGACAGTTCATGTCCTTATCAACAGCGCACATCTGCAGTAGAATACAAATGCAGTATTGCAACAGCAGGAGTGTCATAAACTATGTTATTTATTGCTAAGATAGAGCTCAGCAACAGAAGCAACATTTGAATGAGAAATGACAGTCAAATTCGTTAAGAATCTGTAGCTTCAAAAGAAAGCAGAGTTCTACAGCTTAAATGTGGATCTAAAAAATGTTGGTCTTACAATTTTTTTTTAAGACCCCCAAGGCTGACCATCGGCTGTCCCTAGAGACCTCTTCTCATTTAGCAGGTTACTTAACCTCACCAGCATCCCCTGGACTAGATCTTACCCATGTTCAGGGTTGCTTAAGAGATTAAGGCACCTTGGGGCTGCATCATATTGATGCAGAGGAGAGGGAACCTAACTTCTGTCCCCCTGCATGCACCATTCATGTCCCAGTAAGCATATACAATGGCCATATTGCATATGCTTCCTATCACAGGCCTAAAGCAGATGCCCTATGCTAACCGTCTAAAAAAACTTCAGGTATACTCTGTGGCATATTGTCTACTCAGAGGTGATCTCTGCTTAACATACAAGGCCATGTCAAATCCTGAGCTGTTGGACATGCTCCACTTAAATAAATCCCAATCCCTCACAGCCACATGCTCCAGGGATCTAAATCTAGGCATCACAATGAACAAAACATGCTGGAGGGATAGGTTCCTAACCCAGAGACTCCCCATACTCTGGAATAGACTGCCCATACATGTCAAGCAGAGCGCCTCCTTGGCCATCTTCAAATGGAACCTTGACAATTGGATGGGAGATAGGAAATTCACCTTGGGGATCACATCAGTCACCCTGCTAGACATGGGTCCAGGGAAGTAAATATTGTGGGAAGAAATATCCAGGGAATTGTTATGGCTAGGCTTGCATAGGCCCTAGGGCTGATAGCCTAGTACCTATGAACCTATTATCTTGCCTGAGCAGCAACTCAGCCTTTGTCCAATCTTTCTGAGGACAATACCCCCCCCGAGTGTTCACAGCCTCCACCAGAGATCAGCTGTGAGGTACACCCAAGGGAGTGCCCTCCCTCCTAGGAGGTGAGAGTCTTTTAGAAAGATGAGTGGACACTTTTTCTTGTTTGCTTCAAGGCCGAGACCGATCATTTGCCTTCATTTTGCTATTGTTACAGTGTAATACCTGGATAGGCAGCTATTCAACTATATTGGCTTTTTTTCACATGATGAGTCAATGCCTCCAGTTGTTGGAGGGGTAGACATAGATTCTGCTCATTTTACATGTCCATGTCCCCCATTCTCAACCAGTGTCTGAATGCTGCAGAATCAATGTGGTGTCCACAGATGCATGTCAGAATGACTTTGACACAGTTGTAGGGTAGCAGAGTTCAAGAGTGCAAGCCATCCCATTTGGGACTAATATTAATTAGCAATAAGAGCCACAGAGATTGTGGATTTGGGTCTCTCTGTGGAGCTGAATATGTACGCCATTCTGCCTTGCTTTTCCCTGCATTTTTCTCTTATCTAACAATATGATAACATCATTCTTTCCCCAGACAAACAACATATAAACAAATGGTACACAGGCTGACCTTACTGACCCCATACTGCTTATATATGGTATGAGGCATGAGGCACACTAGTAATATGATGGTCAGTTATGTAATTTGTGACATACTTTGTGCTGATGCGAAATACATCATGGACAGAAGCTATACACTTCTATGGTGAACATGACTTTGCAAACACAAACATCCTACCTATGTGGCATTTATACTTAAAGGTGATGCTATGGCATATTCCAAGTAGGAATAAAGTGTCTGTTTTCCATGACTACATGAAATAAAGAGTTAGAGAAACAAAGAGGGGAAAGAGAGACTACATTGTCTTTTGAACAATTCAGGGGGACATGTTACTACAGAACCCGGGTGTAAACCTTCTCCAGCCGTATCACAGACTGCTTCTCAATATACCATCATGAATTCTTTAATAAAATGCATCCTCTGCAAACTAACAAGCCCCTTTCCTTGTAATCATCCTGAAATTTTGTGTCAGCTTTAATAAACTGGCTCCATGTTTTAAGCTTCAGCTCTTTCTGCTGCCTCTTTTGTTGATACGGTATGCATTTTTTTATTTTATACATCCTCATTTTAAGGACTGTATCCACACACCAAGGACAATTTCTGAGTTACCAGTCCATTAAAAGGGCTTAGTATACAACTAATGGATTTAATTTTTAAGCAGTTAAATTTCTTGTCAGTAGGAAATAGGAAAAGATGTTTGAATGTTGAGTCAACCACGATGTGATGGTAGCATTCTCTGATGTCTTTCTATGATATGAGCATTTCATTTATTTTATTTTTTTTGCAAACATTTTCAAATATGGAATACATAATAGTCTGTACAGAAGATGGTTTATCTGATCTGTTTTTCTATTACATCATTTAACTTTATGATATAACTGACTGCGACATCACAGATTGCTCCGAGCAGTCACTTTGTAATTGGCCCTGTAATGTCAAAATTGAGGCATTATACATGTGATCCAACGCTAGGAAGATAATGGAAACAGAATAGGCCAGTTAACACACTAGACTGCTGTCCCATATTTCCAGTTTAATGCTATCAAAAAGAACTTTGATAAGCAAAGGAGAAACACACACGCAAAAAGCACTGAATAATTTATAAAACAAACATTATTTTCTTATGCTGTTTTCATGTCTGCATTTCTGCTAATTATTTACAGGTGTAGCTTTGAGCTCAGCACATGGTTCACTTTTTTATTGCATTTGGTACAGCATCTCTGTGGTGAGAACATCATCCTTACATTTCCTTTGATTTTTTTTTTTTTTTTGCCAATCCTTCATAATCCCCTCTTTTAGCTACCTTGATCTCATCAATTCCGTCCTACAGCCTAACTCTTCAGCTTAATGCCTTAAAAGATGGAAATCCTCATCCTAGGAAAATCCATGTATTCTCAAGTATGTATCAATAACCTCTGTGGCCTGTTCTTAATTCTAATCTCACTTATTCCTCTCCTGCATTCTAAAATCTGGATTGTTAATGCTGTAACAGAACTGTCTGTCTGTGTTAGAATCTTACATGACTCTTTGTATTCTATTTTATTTTATTATTTATTTATTTTTTTTGCAGTTGTGCTTATTGCTGCTGCCCCTTTTGCATGTTGGGATTTAAACACAACACACACACACACACACACACACACACACACACACACACACACACACACACACACACACACACACACACACACACACACATATACACACACAAACACACACACATGCACGCATGCACACACACACATACCAACTCCATGCACGCACACATACACACACACACACACACACACACACACACACACACACACACACACACACACACATATGCACACACACACACACACACACATGCGTGCACGCATGCACACACACACATATGCACTCATGCACACACACACACACACACACACACACACACACACACACACACACACACACACACTTGTAATACAGTACACACATACACATATGCAAATATCCACACACAAATATACACAGACACACTCCCCAACACATAAACAGGAACTGCATTTTCTTTTCTAGTGACATTTTACAAAGTTTTAAATCAAATGATATACAATAAAAGACACCAAGCAACATATCTGCCAAGTTCTAATTAAAGTCAAAGATGACTATAAAAACAGGTGCTTTAAATAAGCTATCAGTGAAAGATAAGATGTTAATTCAAAAACATGCAGTACGGCTCTTTACAGGTTCCATCAGGTATGTAAACCCCAGTCTGTACTGGTAATACTAGCGGTACATTAACATCACGGACCTTGAAATAAGCTAGGCGCTGACCATGTGCAGTATTTTCTAAGCTGCATTAGGGTCCTGAGTGATTTTCCTAACTGCTTTTAATACATTCAGTATACTACTAGAATAGCCTTGTGTGACCGCTTATCTTAAATGAGAATGTGCACTACTGAGTAAGAACCACGGACAAAGATCGAGGAGATTTTGATTCCCAAAGTGTAAGAGACAATTGTTTAAGATGAGGACACAACTGTAAGATCTAAAATGCATTATTTTTTGTTGGGAATTATCAGCATATTGTCAGCTGAAAATTGCTTATAGTAACTCAGGAGGTTAGAAAAGCATAACTTTCAGATCATGACCTCAGATCACATGACTCCTGATTTATTTCTCAATTTCAAAGGGCCATGTTTCATTTGAAATCGCCACTTACCTTCTGAGTTTCGTGAGTTATTCTAGCTGGACGTGGCTCTTTGAAAATAGTTAAGGTATAAATGTAACAACATTTGCATTCAAATTATACAAGTTCTCTTGTGAATCAGGTCAGGTTAAATGCAGAACACTGAATTTTGTGATATTCATATTTCAAATTTATTTTGTAATAAATGGCTACTAATAATCTTACACTTGTCAATAGCTGGTCCACAAAAATGGGCTCAAACTCAGTGGTAAAAAGTGTAATGTTGTAGTTTTTACACACGCTAGCCCCACCTTATAGAATAGATAACACATCACTTCAAAATGAAAAAGTAATGAGAAACCTGTCAACTTGGGTAGATAGCACCCTAATGTTTGACCATGTTGGAATGGTGGTTCAGAATTTGTTTTACACTGCACAGGTCATAGCGAAAGGTATCTTTTCTAGATTAAAAGAAGTCCTCACCTCCTTGTACTGCACACTAATTAAAACCATCGTTGAATACTAAACTCTTTTAGGATGTATCTTACTAAGCATATCAAGCAGCTGGAAAGACGCAGAGGTTTTTGCCTAAATAGGTCATGAGCTTAAAAGATCTGAGTTACAGAGGGAGAGACTGGAGGCTTTAGCTCTAAACTCATTTAGGGGTGATTTGTGCCTTGTTTAAAGGCTATAAGGGATCCAGTAATCCAAGAGCTCTTGTACCTCTAAAAATAAAACAGTCCTACAAATCCTAGGGCCAAAGATCTAAATCTAGTCCAACAAGCAAATAACAAAAGGTGGAGGGATATATTTATCAAACACACCCGTCCCTTCTCTAGAACAAGCATCCTCTCCAAGTTAAAGTTTATGACACACTGCCTGCCTTTTAAAAGGAGCTGGACAACTGGATGGATAGTCATAAATTCACCCCGGTATGATTGACCTGGCTGACCTTGAACAGGAAGGCAAGGCCTAACAGTGGGCACTAGCAAGGCAAAAATGGACTTGCAACTCAGTTGCCTTGTAACTTCTATGACCCATTGATCATCTAAGTTCTGCTAATATACTGCTGCAAAACAGAAACAGTTTGCTATTATATAAATTGCATTTATTTGATGAATGTTTTTTTCCCCCAAAGTCTTGAGACACTCCTGTACTGTAAAGTACATAACTTCAAATGTGCAGTACTTGAATGTTACAAAACTATAAAATCTGACATTTTTTAAAAAAATATATGAGTCACTGATACGCTGCAAAAGTTATAAAGCATCAATTATAAAATTAGGTCATCTAGTCCTATCAGTTCTTTGAAAATAGATGGGTAAGAATTGAATCCTGTGAGAGATTTTATTTTCCTGAGCTCAAAGACGTCTGCAGATTGTGATTACAGCCATGAAATAAAAGGTGCTTGTTTTTTTGAAACAAAAGCTGTGACAAATCTGGATTGCACTCTTAAAGAGCAAAAACATCACATTGTCAATAAAGGTCCATATTGTCAATGCTGTGTTTTTTCCAGTAACAACATATGACTGATATTTGGGCCGAGTAAGTGAATGCTCTGGAAAAATGGACTCTGGAAAATCGATGCTTTTGAACTGTGGTGTTGGATAAGGTTTTGTGAATTCTGTGGGCTGCAAGATGAAATCAGTCAGTAATTAAGTAAATAAACCTAGACTGTTCACTGGAAAGCCTGATAGTAAAAGTAAAACTTACATACTGTGGCCACGTAATGTGAAGACAGGGTTCACTAAAGAAAACACTAATGCTGGGGCAGATGAGACGCAGAAGAAGGGAAAGTCAGAGGCTAAGATGGATAAACAGCATGACTGAAGCAATGTTTGTAAGAATTAAAAGAAACAGTTTTTGAGAAACAAGCCTGGCATGCTAAAGTCCTTGAGGTCACAAAGTATAGGGTTCATCTATATGACTAAACAACACGGGTAGAAGTCATACAAGATTTAATCTCTCTTGGTCCTTGTGTTTGATTCCTCAGGTTTCTGTCTTGAGATCAGACTTCACCAGTTAATCATAAATAATCTGGAAATAATAGCCCTACTCTGGAATACCTACTCCACTGAGTCTCCAAAACCCTCCCTCATAAAATCATCATGATGGGAGACTTAAACATAGATTGGCTAACTTGCTCATCCCAGAATCCGTTATCCCACATAAACCTCCATGGATTTGCCCAGCTTATCTCATTTCCTACTAGAACTGACAAATCCTCTAAGAAACAATCTACCCTTGACTGGATTCTGGTAAACAACCCCACCCTAGCACCATTTGCAGGCCATCTCCCTGATGGTCTGAGTGACCATCTGCCAACCTTCGTACTACGAACTTGCCTGCAACAAATCAGTCAACCCACCTTCCGGTTAATAAGGAATACAAATAATTTCAACCCAGCTACATTTATCCAGGCATTAAAAAGTTGTAACTGGGAACATCTTAGAATACTTTCACAAAATGAGGCTGTCAACTTCTTCAACTCTTCCTTCCAAGATATACTAAATATCCATGCTCCCCCTAGAAATATTAGGGTGAAAACTAACTTTCCACCCTGGCTAAGTAAAGAATGCAGATCCCTACTCAGAAACAAAGTCTGGGCTCAATTTCAAATGACCAAATCTCAACTGGCAAAACAAGCATTTTTAGAGTTCAGAAACAGAGCCAAAAAACTTGAAACTAGACAAAATCAACTACTATCACAACATCCAAAGTAAACATTACAACCACCCTCAAAAGTTCTGGTCTACAATTAATAACATACTACAACCAGGTAAGGTAGGCACCAGAACCCCAACATCAACCTCTAGCTCTGACAATATAGCAACCCAATTCAACAAATACTTTATGGAAACTATCCAAGCTGTTGTTGCCTCACAAAACACCTGCAGCAATTCTAATAACCATACCCATCTCCCACCACATCACAGATCTAGCCACAAGAATGACCCCACTCAATTTTCACTGCATCCTGTTTTTATCAGTACTATAAAAAGATTACTAAAGAATCTTAAACCTACCTCACTTGCCGCAGACAATCTCCCAGCAGAGTTTTGAACATTGCTGCAGACGCTATAGAGTACCCATTAACAATACTCATAAATAGATCACTATCAGAAAACACAGTCCCCTCCATCTGGAAAATCTCCCACATCATTCCACTTCACAAAGGGGAAACTTCCACCAAATTCAACAACTTTCACCCCATAGCTATTTTGTCTCCCCTATCCAAAATATTAGAGAGAGTCGTACATTCCCAACTCATGGTCTTCCTTCACACCACAAGTTCCTATCTAACACTCAGCTTGGGTTTCGACTCCATCACAGCACTACAACAGCTCTCATGGCCTTTATTAATATGGTTAATAGTCATAGAAACAGAAGGCAATATATATCTACTTTATTTTTAGACCTATCCAAAGCCTTTGATATGGTGGATCACAATAAACTCACTGAAGTCCTCACCAAAGTTAACCTCAGTAACTCATCGCTGTCCTGGTTCCATAGTTACCTCTCAGGGCATAAACAAGCCATTCTGTTGCAACAATTTATTTATTTATTTTATTTATTTTACATTTGTTGACCGGGAGAGTCCAGCTGGATTACAAGTTCATTTTCAGTGGAGGCCCGGGGAGAAAAGCTCCAAGAGAACAACTTTTTACAAAACATAGTTTTAAGGTCAGACTTTTGACATACAATTTCCATAGAAGAGACTTTGACATACATATTAACTAATAGATAGGATACATTTGTTCTCTAAAATATAATATTACATTTTAGAAGATATTCCTAAGTTTAGGATTCCTGTGATAGATTTACTATCAGAGTAAAAGCAGAGAGACGTAGAATAAGGCTCTGAGAGAGCAGATGATGCTCGCTATAGTTGAGAAGGATAACAAATTGATTTCACTATATCTCTTCACCTGGTTTTAGTTTAGAAGGATAACAAACTGATTTATAGTATGTCTTCTCCTGGTTTTAGTTGCTTATGGAGAGCTCGACATTGCTGGGGTAGTTTTCCCTAACTCCTGGAGAGATGGGCTGCAGTTTCTGTGTGGCCTGGGATCACTTACCTTTCTTACCACTTGGTAGGGAACCTCCCAAGCTGCTTGCAGCTTGTTGTGTCTGACAGGAATGAGAATCATTACCTGCTGCCCCACAACATACTCTCTAGCTCGAGCATTCCTGTCATACCACACCTTCTTCTGTTGTTGGGCTTCTGCCAGGTTCTCCTGGGCCAAGCCCATGAGCTCCCTGAGCCTTGTCCTGAGGGTTAGGAAGTATGCCACAACAGACTCCTTGTGAGACTCACACTCACCTTCCCACTCATCTCAAATTAAATCTAGAGGCTCCCTCACCCTATTCCCATACAGCAACTCAAACAGTGAAAAACCTGTGGATTCCTGGGGAACCTCTCTGTAAGCAAACAACAGATGGGGCAAATATTTGTCCCTCTCCCTCTTAAACTGATCTGCAAATGCCCATAGCATGGACTTGATTGTAGAGTTTAACCTCTCAACAAGACCATTAGTCTGGGGATGGTAGGGGGTGGTCTTAATGTGCTTTACCCCCACAGGACTTCCACAAACAAGTACGCAGGTCTGACAGAAAATTGGCACCTCTGTCAGACAGTATTTCTTTTGGGAAACCCACCCTGCTGAAAATCTCTAACAAAGCATTTGCCACCTTCTCTGCCTCAATGGAGGACAAAGCCACTGCCTCAGGGTATCGTGTAGCATAATCCACTACCACTAGGATATACTTTCTCCCTGTGGAACTTGGGGTACTCAGAGGACCCACAATATCCATAGCTACCCTTTGGAATGGCTCCCCAATCACAGGCAAAGGCATCAAAGGAGCTCTCACCTTGTCTCCTGCCTTGCCTGCCTTGTGGCACTGCTCACAGGTCCTGCAGCACCCTGTTACATCTCTGGAAATTCCATACCAATAGAAGTTTTGCATAATACATCTCTTTGCATGTTTTATTCCCATATGACCTGCAAAGGGAATATCATGGGCTATGGCTAGAAATGCCAGACGGTAGGCCCTAGGCACTACCAACTGATGGGATGTTGAGATGACAACTTTCTTCATCCCTCCCAGACTCTATAGGGGTGCCACAAGGCTCCGTCCTTGGCCCCATGCTTTTCATTCTCTTCACCAATCAGCTCCACTCCAATACACTTCACGCATTGGTAATACAATATACAGATGACTCCACCCTGATATGTTCAGTCTTCTCCCTACAAGACCTACATACCATAACTCAAGATTCCTTTCTGTCTGTGGAAAATTGGCTCACAGATTCCCAACTCATATTAAACCCTAACAAAACTAAACTACTTTTATTCTCCCCAACCAGAACTCCCTCTCCCTCCCTGACCTTCACAATCCATTCCAAAACCAACCTGCCATCCTCCCAACCACTCATATGAAACTGTTGGGAGTCAAATTGACAATAACCTCAAATATGATATCCACATCACTCAAGTCATAAAAAAGGTCCACAAAAAACTTGGTCTGTTATACAGGAATAAGTCATTTTTAACTGCCAGCACTACTATTGCCCATACTCACCACCTTTCAACCCTCCTATATGCCTCCCCTATACTAACCTACCTCTGCAAAGCTGACCTCTCCAAAGTAAACCCATGTTAGAATAAAACAGCCAAATCTGCAGCTGATGCCCCTTACAAAACTCACCACTATATATCACTTAAACAACTAAATTGGCTAGAACTTCCCCATCTACTCCACTTCAACCAACTAACATTTGCCTCTAAACTCCTGCACAAACCAGATAACACCCCAGCTGTCCAAAATCTTATAAGACAATACACCTCCACTAGATCCCTTCGCTCAAACAGCAATCTCCTCCTAGATGTTGCAAAAGCCAACAACTCAGCAGGTGAATCTCTTTTCTTCTAAAACTTGGAACAACCTTCCATCTACTATAAGCAACAGTAACTCTTTGGCACAGTTTAAAACCCTACTAAAACAACATTTATATGACACATGGCTTTGCCCTTGCAACCAACCTGGCTAACCCCACTGTTAGCATTACTAAACTCTGACTGCCTTTCAGCTTATCTACCCAAACTCTACTAACTTAGTGCCATCTGTGCACAGTTCATCTCTCTGAACCGTACAGAATAATGCTTGAGTCAAAATTACCCACCTCTAGACATCAGTATGTTTCCAGCATTTAACTCTCTACATATGCATTGTGAATGTCTCAAAACATATTTACTTGCTCTAACCACAAAATTATTTTACTGTGTATCTCATCTTGTATAAATTACCTACATGTCTTAACTATCTATTTGCTCTAGTACTATTGACAACTATGTATAAAATGTGCTTTTATTTTTATATTTTTACTCTAATTGTATAAACAAATATGTGTTTCTTTATTATGTAATTCTTACTACCTATAAGTGGAGCTTTTCTCCACAGGCCTCCACTGAAAAAGGACCTGTGTCCAGTCGGATTTTCCCAGTAAACAAATGTTAAATAAATAAATAAATAAATGTATGTGTAACCTTTACCCATCTCAGATACTATAACTATTGTTGTTGTACATTAGTTATTTAATTGAATTTGACATTTGTTATCACAGGGATTTTAGCACCCCAGGGTAGGTTTTTCACCACTGCTTCTTTAAGTACTTGTTTTGTAGCCTTCAATCTATTTTCCCCAGTGTCAGTGCCTTCTGTCAAATTTTTGACAAAGTATTTATTTTATTTATTTAACATTTGTTGACCAGGAATGTCTGACTAGGTTCCACAGAGCCTGTTTTCAGCGGAGGCCCGGGGAGAAATGCTCCAGATGCATGTCTTTGGAATGTGGGAGGAAACCGGAGTACCTGGAGGAAACCCACGCAAACACAGGGAGAACATGCAAACTCCACACAGAAGGCACCCCAGCCGAGAATCAAACCGGAGAACCTCTTGCTGTGAGGCGACAACGTTAACCACTGCACCACTGTGCGGCCCAAGTTTAAGTTGTAGTTATACTATCAGTCATTCCAGTCTGCAGCCTGCATTTATTTATTTGAGTTTTGTCTGTCTTGATCTTTTTGCATTCCATTTGAGAGCACTGATTTTTTGGCTGACATCCTTATTTATATTCTAACTCTGACATCCATATGTTATTACTAGGAAAGCCATAGCTTTGACTATAGGGACTTTGTTGATAGTGAACGTGGTGTCTTTGCTCTTTAATATTTTATCAAAAATGTCCATAACGTCCTGCCAAGAAAGTTTTTTTTTTTTGTTATTTCATGGCTGCACTTGCTATCTGCAGAGATTGGTTCATAGGTAGTTACTGGATATGAGATCCTGGAGACCATTAAGGACCCTAGCCCAATATCCAAAGACCACTACCTGGTTTAGTGCTTTGTTTGAAATTGAGAAGAATGACAACTTGTTCTGTTTGAAATTGCACAGTAGGCAAATAGAGGCTGAGTGGATCAAACACTGGACTATGGAAAGTAGCTCATTATCACCTATATGGTGTGGAGTGTCACACCACTTGCAGCCTATACATGTCTTGCATTCCAGAGCATTTTCTGAAAATGTAAAAAGCATAAGATAAACACATGTAAATATTCTGTGATCAATAAAAGCTATTAAACATATACAAATAGTAATCTTATCAGTAAGAAGTGTTCTTACAGTGATAATAGTGCATTCACAGCCTTTCCATAAATACTATGATATTTTATAATGCACACACCCTCCAAATATATTTTTTGTTAAACTTTCGCAAACAAATTTCCATATGTTGGAAACTGTACTATCTAGACATATATTGTTATAACATTTTTGTTAACCAGAAATAAAACTTCAAATGACAAGGAGAAATGTTTATTGAGATATCTGCAGAAGTATAAAAAGATATGCTTAAGTATATAATTAGCAATAAAATAACACTGAACATCTCTAAAGACGTGCAACATACACTGAAAATATCAAACAGTTTTCTTCAATAATGTCTAAGGTTTTATATGATGTCTTGCAACAGTTTGCAAGTCTTGCAACAGTTTGCAAGTCATTTATTTTAAGTATTAAGTACACATGTAAATATTATTTATTTTCATAATTACTAATAAACATCTAGCAGTATTGCAGGCATAATGTGATATAAATGGACACTGGCAATGATTTTTCATTTCTCCCACTATGGCATTTTACATGATACCCCTCAATAACAAGCAGGACCCTCAGTTATGAAAATATGAACATGTATGAAAATATGAATACAAAGTGACAAATTAATTGATCAATTTCTCTACTGTGGGGATTACTAGATTACCATTGTTATTATACAATGACCCCTCATTAATATTCCAAAACGTGCACGTGATTGGCCAGCGTGCCCATTGTAAATCCCACAATATACCAATGGAAAAAAGGTCAGGTCGCCCAGACTTTTTTCCGTTGGTATAAAGTCCTCAAAATATTTTTTTAAGCAAATAAAAAAAAGAAAAAGAAAAAAATGGAGCAACGGAGACTTTCTTTTGTCTGTTGCATCCATTTGTAAGCATTGATGTACTGGGTATGTGTAGGACGCAAGTCCCATACACATGCTCACTACATCAAAACAGGGAAGCAGTGTACCACAACCAACAGAAGAACAATAATGTGCCATTATACAAAGACATTATTTAAGAAAAGTAAGTATTTTTTTTCTTAAATAATGTCATTGTATAATAGCAATAACCAACTCTGTGATTGTGGTATATTGAAATTTACCCATGGTTGGCTTCGCCCTCGTGATTAAACCACACCAACCGTGGGTACATCTTCAATATACCACACCACATCATCGGTTATTGCTTTAGTATAATTTTATTAATAATGCTTAGAACTTTCCAATACTGCCTATTATTAGCTGATAAATCACTTGGTTAAAGAAGCCATGTACAAAAAAGTTCTGGACACCATAAGGAGCTATGAGTGTGAACTGGTAGCATACAAAAATGACATTACAGGATTAAGTGAGTTAACAGTGAATAGTCTTAATTCTCTAAGGTAAGTGCCAGACAGTTTCTCCTTGAACTGTGAAAAATAAAATCTGTCTCTGCCTCTACTTCTTTCCCTTATATTTGCAAAGAATTGATAAGGCTAGATGACACAATCTTAACCTTTTTATATTGCTGAAATTTAAACCAGCTTTTGTGCCTTGGACTTTCATCTTTATCAACAGGCTGTTCAAATCTACGATTTCAGCCCTCAGCCCGGTTTCATCCACATATATAAAGCTGTTAATATTTGTCCCTGCAATCTTGATTCCAGTATCTGATGCATATAACTTCACATCTTGCATGGTGTATTTGCTAGACAAATTAAATAATTGGAGTGGTAATATGCAGCCTTTTCAGACTCTATTCCTAGTCTTGAACGTATCAGCTATTCCATATTCAGTTCTAACTGTTGTTTCCTGGTCTGCACAATAATTCATTAGGAAGCAAATAAGATGGCCCAGTATCCCTCATTTCTCTAAGTCACTGAATGAACATGAATGAAACACTTTGTGAAATGTGGTGCTTGTCGAGCACCTACTGACTGCGAAGGTCAACCATTCCTCTCAACCTCTTGGAACAAGAAATTTGGACAAAGCCATAAAAAAGTGAGACAGAGGCTCAAAAATAGGGACAAGTTTTTTTTTCAAATATTGCCCTTACAAACTTAGAAAGTTGATAGATTAACAGGTTTTGCATTAGCATGAATTTTCTGGAGTGTGGTGTCTGAAACTCAAATGTTTGTCATTATTTTTTAATTTCAATCTTTAATGATTTGCCAGTAATTTACCAGAAAACCACAATTTTATGGAAACTTTACAAAAATATGAGGCAAAAATATGGACATTCTGCAAAAATCTGTAGAGTAGAGAGGTATGGGGCCAAGAAGGATTTCAGGAATACCATATCTAGAGAAAGTTATGGCTGCCTTCGTCTTCTACTCTCAGTAGAGTTTAAACCCAGGAATATCGATCTCAGATCATAATAAATGTCACAAATAAGCTCTACGCTATCAACAGTGGCTGTGCAAGTCTGTCAGTAATCAATGGTAATTTAGTATGAATGCAAAAAGCACTTATCCTAAGTGTTTCTAGGCTGGTAGTTTAAGTCTGATATAAAATAGACTTTATCAATAGTGTAGTTGTTTAGCATTGAGCAGCTCTGAGTAAATGAGCACAATGGCAACCTAGAATATCACGGAAAAGGTAAAATAATTCAAACAAACCCACTGGTCAATAGAAAAACAGCACAATTCAAGGTTCCATAGCAATCAGAGGCCTAGAAATAGCTAGTGAAAGCACTCCAACAGTGGAGAGCTTCAGTGCCTAACATTTGTGCAATCCCACTGCATTAAAAGTCGGTATTAAAGGTGAAGGTGTCTCTATATTCTTAAAACAAAAACAATCTTACCTCCAGACTTGTTAGACAAGGTAATGACTTAGAATGCCTTCATTTCCAAGTTACTGTAAACAAAACTCCTTATCACATCATAGCTAACTACTATAGGACCTCGTCTATGTCTCCCTTAGGCCATACCTCCTACCTAACAAATATGGAGTCCCTATGTAGTAAGCCAAACACCATTCTCCTAGGAGACTTCAACTACCCCACTGTAAACTGGGACACTTATACATCCGAGGTGATCTCTGCCTAACATATAAAGCTATGTCAAACCCAGAGCTATTGGACATGCTACACCTAAAGAAATCCCAATCCCTCCGAGCTACATGCTCTAGGGATCTAAACCTTGTCACCACAATAAACAGGACATGCTGGAGGGATAGATTCTTATCCCAGAGACTTCCCATACTCTGGAACAGGCTACCCATCTATGTCAAGCAAAGTTCTTCATTAGCACTCTTCAAGAAAAATCTTGATGAGTGGATGGGAAATAGGAAATACACCCCGGAGATCACTTCTGTGTCTCTGCTCGGCAGTGGCACAGGAAAATAACTTTCTTGGGTGGCACAAGCCAGGGAACCTTGTTGGCTAGGCTTACGTAGGCCCTTGGGCCAATAGCCTAGTACCTACTTATTAACCTATGAACCTATGAATCCTTAGATATGTCTGCCCAGAAATTTGTAGACTTCATCAATACAAACTCCCTGGACCAGTTCGTCCTCAAGCCAATGAAAGAAGAGAAAACATTGCACTTAGTTCTTACCAATATGAGACAGTTCTGCTCCCTGCCTAATGTAACCTATTCCCTGACCAAACCAGGCCACAAGTCAGTCACATTCAGCTTGAGACTAAAGCCTGAAGTATCCTCAAATACCTCACTATTCAGAGACTATGTAAAGGCTAATTTATTACAACTAAGAGATGACATGCCTAAATTCAAATGTCCCTTCTGCCTCAATCACCCAACTGTTTACATGCAGAATCCTTTACTGCCAAGTTCAATGCACGTGTAAACAGACGCATAGATGCAGCTGTCCCCATCAGAAATAAAACACCAAATTCAAAAATAATCCCCACCATTGTAGATCCCTAATATAAACAGACTTGATAATAAAAAAAATACTCTTTACACATAAAAATAAAGCTAACTCCCAAAAGAAGCCAAAAACACTGCTGATAATCTAAACAAGGAAGTCCAGCTCTCTTGATAAAATCAGCCAAAGCCATATATGAGGTAAAAATAGCCACCTAGGCAAAAGACAACCACAAATACTTATTTAACTGTGTTAGAAATCTCAGAAACATTGCCCAGCACTGCAGAGAGATAATAATAAATTATGACACACGCTCAGGCCCTGACAAATTGAGCTCTAGCTTCAACCCCCTCTGTCCCCTGATACTCTCAGATAAAATACTCAGATCTAACTCCCCCATTTCTCCCAAGAAGTTCTCAAGGCACTATCTAAGGCCAAAAATACTACATCTATGGGGCCAGACAACATACCAGGCTGCCTACAGGTCAGCCTGAAACATGAATTGTCAGTCCCCATACACAGTCTCTTCAACATTAGCCTCAAAACAGGCTTTGTGCCAGATGAATAAAGGACATAACAGTCACTCTCTTGCACAAACCTATAAGTCTGACCAGCCTTATCTGTAAGGCATGGAAAGAATCACCACAGAACTAATAATATAGGATATATCTGCCCTAGTGACTCTCGACCCAACTCAGCTTGATTAGTCAAGGGGAGGTCCTGCCTAATTAACTTGCCTGACTTTTGTTAAAAAGTCACTAAAATGGATGAAATCAATACACACTGTATATCTGGACCATGCAATGGTATTCAGCACCATCCCACGCTCAGGCATCATTAATAAACTCTCCTAACTAAATATTATGTAATTCACTGGGTAACACATTTGCTCACAAATAGAACACAGGAAGTAAGGGTGGACTATTCCACCTTCTCCAAAAGACCTGTCACTAGTGGAGTACCCTAGGGTTCAGTCCTTGGGCTACTCTTCTTTGTCATTTATTTCTCAGATGTCAAAGCTAATCTTAAGGCTTTGCAGCTGACCGTGTCTGCACATAATTGCAAGTTTGGTGCTATCATAAATTCCTTAGGAGATACCAGGATCCTGCAAGACAGCCTGTCCCAAACAAATGGTTAGTTCCAAAATCACAGATTAAAATTGTATGCTAAGAAATGCATAACTGTAACCTTTGGCATGCATGACTGCCTTTGTAACTATCACATTGATAACACCCTCATGAAAATTGATCCCTTAGTTAGGGATCTGGGAAGCTATGTTGACAATGAATTGTCTTTTGATCACTATGTATACATTATTGTAAGGAAGTCCTTTTTACTCTAACAATTTATATAAAAAGGTATAGTGTCCACATCCAGGGAAGTAATTGTTCCACTGTATGTGGCACTTACCAGGCTGATCATCGAGTATAATGCCCCTTTTGGTATATACCTATCCAAACACTTGCAATAGGTGAAATGACCACAGCTAAAAACTTTCAAAGAGTAAATCATAAAAACTATGCAGACCATCTCAAAGCCTTGTCTCTTTTGTCAGTATCACATAGGCTATTTTGAGGCGATGTATGCCTCACATATAGAGCCTCGACAGGCTCTATTCTCTCAGACCTATTTCACATTCACAAGTCCAATGGTATCAGAAATATCCACTCAAGGGAACTCAAACTCTTTGCAATGTGCCGGAGGAACAGGTATATGTCACAGAGAATATTCCTCCTACAGAAATGTGTTCCCCTCCAGATTAAGCAGAGTACTTCTCTTGCTCTATTCACCTATAACCTGGAGGAATCATTGTGTAACCTCAAATTCATCCCCAGTTTTAGCACCAATAACCTTCATGGATTGGGGAAACATTACCCCAATATGTACTTGTTCAGACCATCTTTGGATATTCATATTGCAATATATAAGGGTTAATAATTACCATGGGAGTGCAGGGCTAAGCTTCTTAAGATCCTCACATATCAACAGCCTAGTAAGTACCTATAAACCAAATTGTTAAAATTTATTACAGTCCACCCAATCAAATGCTTTAGAATAGTCAATAAAACAAAAGTCCATGATCCTCTTTTACTCCCTTACTTTTCATACTGTCCAGTGGATGGTGGCAATTTAATCTGTGAGGATCTACCACTTCTATAACCAGGTTTTACATCTGTATTGCTGGTATTTTGCTTGCACTATCTTAAACATTAACTTGCTAGAACATGAAGTAAGTATACACGTTTGATAATTTAAGCACTTAACATTTCCCTTTGGGATCAAAGATAAATTGACCTTTTATGGGTGAGTATGTGGAACACTAACGGTAGCATCATTTTACAGGATTTAAAAATGGTCAGTTTGAATGCCATCACTAACCCCCAAACACTTGCACACTCATCCCACCCCCAATACAGACCCACTTACTTCCGTTGGAAAAATGACCCGTCGAGAAAACAAACGTTCAGTAAAATGACTGGTCCACAAAATATCACTTCAGTTCAATTTGTTGGCAAAATGAAATGTCAAAAAACTGAACTGCAACCATTTCATATAATGAACTCAATAGACTGCATTTTAATTTAAGGCGCCGTAAAGTATTGAACTGTAATCCTTGCTCTGGCAAAGACTGTCTTGTGTTTTCATCAGTGGCAGTTATACAATGCCTTTTGAGATGCTCTGATATTTTCTGACAGGTATAAGTACAGAGCGTTGTTTAGCCATGCCATTGCTTTGTTGCACGTGCTTTTTTTTCATTACTATGCATTTTATTATTATTATTTTGTTTTTCTCTTGAAATACTTTCCTTATTTTATTTTCATTTTTCTTTGTATGGAGTGGAATGTTACATCTATTTTGCTTTTATTCCAGCTGAACTAACACATGGGATATTTAGTTTCAGCTTAGATGAATGAAACTCCTGCTGTCTATGTGTAGAACAAAAGTAAAGTCAGTCAACCAAAGTTTATAGAACACCTTGCCTTTTGTATACTACAAATAATTTACCCCCCTTAATCAGATCATATTGCTGCTGACTAGAGCTAGTCAATATGCAGCATCTTCAAACACTTGCTCCATTTGCTTTTTTTTTTGTTTTTTTTTTTTTTACAAACACAGAACCGTAAAATGTGCTGCTCTGAAAACAGTTTCTTACACCCTGTTTTTCAATTACTTCCTGACAAACTTGTTTTCAATGATATTAGCAGGTATCAAATGGGTTTTCTTGTCTGACTACTTTATAAATTATGTCCCCCCATGGTTACACCATTTTTCTAACATTTACATTTGGTAATTCTGTGATCTTTGAAGTAACCTTTTATACTTCATTAATTATGTAGTGATCCCCTGTTATCCTTTATAAACACCTCTAGAAGTACAGGGCTTCTTTTCTTGCATTGGGTTTTGATAGCAAATGATTATAGCTGAAAATGAAGCGGTTTTGTCTGCCTACATGCAGCATAGGCTAGATCAGATGATATTATTTCTTACTACTCAATGACCATAGACTGACAAAGGACGGTATAAAATGTTTTATAGTTTGCTTATTCCTTCTCATCTTTACAGCTGTTTCTCACCTATTGGACCCCTCTCAGCCCTCTTGTTGATGATGCCTTTATGTATTGGCATTTCATTACTGGGATAGTCCACTGGGCCGTAAAAGCCCATTTTCAGTGGAGGCCCAGGGGAAAAAGCTCCAACTACATGTAACAATATTGAACAATTAAAATATATTGTACAGCCAAGATAAATTCAGAGTTTCAAAATACATATGACTGTGTATACATGCATAGAACATACAAATAAAAAAAGTGTAAAGAAAACTTAACTTCAGAAGTTTACTATACATGTGTATACATACATTCATACATAAATACAAAGCTTACTCAGCACAGTTGAGCAATGATACATTTTGTGAAGGGATAATAACAGTTGCTTGGGAGGAGAAGTTGAAATAAAAGGGAATTTGCAGAAGCAGAGATAAAAGGGAATATGTATTTCCAGGTGATGAAGTGCAGATAAAGTTCAGGGTTAAGAAATAAGATAGCCTTTGCTATATAACAATTAGCAGCAACTGAGTAGTAAGTAAAAGTGAAGAGGGGGTAAGGTAGAAGAAGTTAGGATTTAAAAGCAGAATGTGTAGAGCAGTTACAGCTCCAAATGGAAGAGAAGTATTTATGTAAGGAAGTTTTAAAAGGAGCAATGTGTGGGTTGGATTTAATTACAGGAAGAAGGTTCCAAGGCCTAGCTACAGTGTAGGGGTATAGGTGTTGGCCTGCAGGTTTTACTTACTTTTGACACATTTGTTGAATGCAGGTTTAATGACACTTGGTATCACACATTGTGACTTAGAAAACCAACTTTTTATCTCTTTCTCTCTCTCTCTCTCTATATATATATATATATATGGTTCCCATTCAGAAGCCTGAAACATCATAAGCCTGAAAATCAAAATCCTGAAACCAAAAGCCTGAAAATTCAGAATCCTGAAAACTCAAAATCCTGAAAGCCCAAAATCCTGAAAGACCAAAATCCTGAAACTCAAAATCCTGAAAACACAAAATAGACATACTGATGTCATTGTGGCTTTGCCATTGTTAGCCCTGTGGTGTTAGGTCATGCGTTGGGGTCAGGTAAGTGTGCGGTTGGTTTTATTTTAGGGTTGGGGCGGTTTAAGTGAGTTAGGTTAGGGCAGGTTAGGCATGTATGCAATAGTGACAAATATTGGGGTTAGGGGCGGTTTAAGTGAGTTAGGGTTAGGGCGCAGGTCAGGTGAGTGTGCGATAGTGACGGACCTTAGGGTTAGGGTTAGGGTCAGGGTCAGTTGGTAGATATTAGTGTCTTTATAGTGACATATTAGCATTATTTGTGTTTTCAGGATTTTGAGTTTCAGGATTTTGGTCTTTCAGGATTTTGGGCTTTCAGGATTTTGAGTTTTCAGGATTCTGAATTTTCAGGGTTTTGGTTTCAGGATTTTGATTTTCAGGCTTATGATGTTTCAGGCTTCTGAATGGGAACCATATATATATATATATATATATATATATATATATATATATATATATATATATATATATCCCTATCAGATGATCAAAGTTCTGAAAATTCGAAAATCATATGGTCAGGACCATATGATCAAATTTTTAAAACTTCAAACATTAAAAAAAAGTTTATTTTTTTACGTTTTTGCAGGTGACAAGTTCCCCTGAACCCCTACACCCCCTGCAAATTAAATATACCAACTCCGAGATTGCACTACAGTGAGGAAAATACGGTAAATTTCCAGATCCAAGCTGTATTGTGATCTCCAATCAAAACATTTGAATTTTCAAAACTTCAGTCATATAGTTCCGACCATATGAATTTTGAAGTTTTGAAACTTCAGTCATCTGATAGGGATCCTTAAGTGTGTATGAATATATATTTTGTGTCTTTTGGCTTTTCCCGGTTAGGGGTCGCCACAGCAGAACTCCGGTCCGCTAATGATTGGCAGTTGATTTTTACGTACCAGCTTGCCAGGCCTGACGCACAACCTTCAACGAAGGTACACCATTCACACATGTCTCCACGCAGAAGATGCTCTAGCTGAGAATTGAACCGGACAGCGTCTTACTGTGAGGCGACAACGCTACCACAGCACCACCACCGCGGGTATGTGAGGCGACAACGCTACCACAGCACCACCACCGCGGGTATGTGTCTGACTAAGACAGAGCCTATTTTCAGCAGAGGCCCAGGGAGAATTCTCTATATGCATGTCTTTGGAATGTGGGAGGAAACCAGAACACCCAAATTAAACCCAGGCAAATGCAGGGAAGACATGCAGACTCCACAGAGAAGGCACCCAATCCGAGAATCAAACCTGGGAACTTCTTATTATGAGGTGACAACGTTAACCACTGCACCACTGCACCACCCGTTTGAAGTGTTCATTAGTCACCTAAAAGTAGCTATAGCTGAAGATAAGGATATGTGGTTCAGTCTGGAACAGGAAGGGGTTTTGCTTCTAATAATGCAGTGATGTGTTTTCTGTGGTTTTCATTTTTAGATGCCCCACTCATTTCACTGAATGTTTGGCTGAACATCATTCAGTAAATGCTGGTTCCATACCATCATGTACTGTCCTTTAATGACAATTTCTTTCTTGTTTGGGTTAATAGCATTGCCAAAAAGTAAGACTAATTAATTGTGAGCAAGATGAGTCCATCAGCTCTGTGTTTAAGTTAGAAAGCCATTACTTCACATAAAGCAAAACTACGGAGTATATCACATAACATATGAGAACTCCTGGCAAAGTACCTGTAGTGGTCAGTCACTAATTACTAAATAGGGTATAGAAAACAAAAGCCTATTTTATTTTTATTAAGAATTGATTTTCATACTTTATATGTCCCTTTTTGTGTTGTTTGTTCTCAGAGTATACATACTCATTTTTATCTGTCCATTTAGCTTTGTTTTCTCTATCACTCCAGAAATACAAGCATACACACACACACACACACACACACACACACACACATATATATATATATATATATATATGGGTCCACTTCTTAATTTCGAAAGATCACAATCTCGAGATTCAAAATATCAAACCCAGAATCTCAAGATTGTGAAATCTCGAAATTACAAAATAAAAGAAAAAAACATGACAACTGCTAGTCCCACTGCACCTGCCACACGCCCTGCAATCTAAATATACTAACTCCGAGATCGCTGTACAGTGAAGTGAACTGTAATGTACATCACTATACAGTGCAGAATGTGAACATTACCGTTCTCTTCACTGTAGTGCAATCTTGGAGTTAGTATATTTAAGTTGCAAGGGGTGTGGGGGTTGCAGGGGTTCTTGCCCCCCTGCAAAAACACGGTTTTAGCAGTTGTCATGTTTTTTTTTTATTATTTCTTAATTTCGAGATTTCACAACCTCGGGATTCTGGGTTTGATATTATGAGTCTTGAGGTTGTGATCTTTCCCATACACACACACACACACACACACACACACACACACACATACAGAGGGATATAAGATATGTGTGTGGGTATAACTATATACATAACTATGTGCATATTGACATGTTAGTGTTCTACTGTTAAACATCAGTAAAGGCAATAATGCTGCGTAATAATATTTCTTTCTTGTTATGGTGCGGTTGTTTAATTCTGCGTTTTATCTGGTTTCATTTATAACATTCATTTTAAGAACATCTGCCTTCATTACTTTATTATAGTATCAAAGGTGGAATTTTCAGAAGGATAGGAAAGAAACATTGGTGTTTGTTTTATTTAGATCTTTGTCAATTTGTTTTATGTGATGTTTAGAACCTTTTGTTGTAGTGTTCACATAAAGAATCTTAAATTAAACTCCTGTCTTATTTTGTACTCAGGTGAAATGTGTACAGAGTGGTATACCTGTATTCATTCCTAGGACAAAGCTGAATGAAAATTCTGACAGATATAAACAGATCAGTTTTCTGATGGTCACTTCCATATTTCTTAGGAAAATCCTAAGCAAAGAAAATGCTGCAGTAATGGTGTAGGACAGGACATTCTAATATCACTGCCATATAACCGACAAGTACTGTATGTTATGAACAACAGCAGGGTGTTTTCACTCATGAGAATATTTACATTTCTTTTGACCTATAGTATTATGTTGTGCTTTTAGAATGGATACATGCATACCAAAGCAGCAAAATGTGATCTGTATGGTAATATGAAAATTCATGACTATAAGTTTGATTTTTTTTTTTTAGTAATGATTATTAAATAACAGTTACTCTGAATAAATGAAGACTGTTTTCTGAAAGGTTGTAGGATTTTTTAAGTATTTATGTTTGGCAATATTTGTATTGCATCATTGGATATTAGGTAAAAACAATTAACAAATGAATAATTAAGCTTGGGGTTTACTAGAGTAAAAAGTTACCTGGTAAGGGATTCAACATCTTTTTGAAAAGTGCTGTGAACCTCCCAACCTTTGTAAGGCAAAACCACAATAAAGCAAAATTGAAAGGATGGCTGCTTAGCTTTTATGTTTGATTGATTAGCATTACAGAGTGAATTAATAAGCAGTTGTACTAGTTAGCATATTTATATTTGGCATCAGTGAAATATATATGCTCTTGTTTGAACTTTCAAATTGAGTGTTTTCATTTTGAGAATTTGTAGTGGTGTTTCAGTTTATTTGATTGTGTAACAAAGACTGTAGGTCCCGACATCATTAATATAAATAAAAATCTTATCTTTTCCTTAGCAATGTATTCTACATGGTGCCTTTGACACAGAAAAGAGGATCACTTGAAGCAGAGTTACTTTACATACCAGCTTTATTATCACAGCTCTGGCAAATAAGGAAGAACATGTGAGGATTTGAGAATCTTAGTTTTATATACTGGGGAGTAAAATAAAGCAAAAATCAAATATGTGAATTTTTTAACATTTCTTTTAATCGGTGCTATTGCTTTAAGTAAAATGACTGATTATTTTAGTTATAACGATTTTGATTTTATATTGTTCTCTTTCTTTGTCTTCTTTTATTTTGTCTTTGGGTTTCATTGCTGATAAGGCAGAAGGCAGGTCTGGATTCCTGTTCCACTACAGCTACAGTTGTATTTCATTCAGCAAAGAGCTGGAGTTGTGTGGTGACCAGTTTCTGGTACTGGGTTGAGAATGAAGAATGGGATATATGCAATAGATCAACCATCCTTTAATACCACTGCTGCTATTCCCTGTCATTCATGCTTTCATGAACTTCAAACATCATAAGTATTTAAGTGTAGGTGCAGTAGTTACCAATCTAATTAGTAGATCAAAGCTCTTGGTTTGTTCCTCTACCAACTCCAGCTAGCTTTCTTAGAAGTACAGTTATATCTGACAACTGAGCTATAAATATAGGCAGGTATTTTGCAATTTCCAAGAACTACATTAATGAGACTTTGTGGGAGTCTACATACTTATATTAGGTTATAGCTATTAGATTATAGCCCATTAGTACTAACAAGATGAACCATGTGTAAGGAACAAGGTTACAGGCCTTAACGTGGTCTCTAGGAGTACAAAGAGTCTGTCCATACTACTGGCACCTATTACTTACAGAAGGGATGATTTGTCTTATGAGCTTATGGTAAATGCATACTACTGCCTTGGGTATGACTAGCACCAGTTTTATACCACCTGCTACAGAAAAGGAATACAATAACAAACTCCACAAGATTTCACCCACCTCAGTCTCATACTTCCCAGTGCAATCTTACCAACACTAGCTGAGACTTAAACAGATTATTTTTTCATTCACACATAACACACACACACACACACACACACACACACACACACACACACACACACACACACACACACACACACACACACACACACAATATTTCCCGAGAGGAATTATTGTTACCTCTCAGTTCTACTAACAATACTGAGTTCCTGAATTCACGGTACAAGCTGCTAACAATCAAATTATTAATCTAATGCCAAGATCTCAGTTATTGAACACTCTTTTAATGAGTCAATTGATGTATTCATTTTATATTAGCTAAGATCTAAGCAGTCTGCCTTCTAATGAGGCATGTACCAACAGTCGCATAGATATTGCGAAGATAGCCTTCCCTAATCAAACACGTAATCAACCAGAAGCTCTTATAAATGGACAAATGAAAAGTCAGAGCAACTGATTATGCATACACCATAGTATCACAGTTATAGGTCATCATCGTCAAACGTTTTTATCCCATTTTTTTCTACATGTGGTCACAGTGTCACATCACCTCTCACAGTTCAGTGCCACTCTCCTACCTACCCTGACAATCATGCCTAATTGTCACAGGCCTTCTCTCATTCAATCCATCCATTGGTTGGCTGGATATCCTTGTTTCCTCATATTCTTCCTGTCTGTCCCAAATCTTCTTCAGCAGATCATCTTTTGCATACCTGCACATGTGCCTGAACCACTATAGTTTGTTATCTTTGACCATTTCTCCAACTGGAGCTACATCGACTTGTGCTCTGATATCATCATTTCTTCATCTATCCCATCCTACCGCCCAATTTAAACACTTTATAGGTTCATAGGTTCATAGGTAGATACTAGGCTATCTGCCCTAGGGCATTTATAAGCCTAGCCAGAGTGTATTTGGCTTCCGCCTCCCTATTAGATTGGCCTACTGTGCCTCTGTAAAGTAGGTCACAGAAGGTACCCTTTTAAGATTAGTTTACTGTGCCTCTGTCTAGCAGGGACACAGGAGAGATCCCAGGGGTGAATTTGCGATTTCCCATCCACGCGTCCAAATTTCGCTTAAAGAGGGTCAGCGAGGGGCTATGTCTAACATGAATTGGGATTCTATTCCAGAGTGAGGGGAGCCTCTGGGAAATGAATCTGTCCCTCCAGCATGTCCTATTTATTTTTGTGCTGAGGTTTAGGTCCCTGGAGGGCATAGCTCTAAGGGACTTGGATTTTTTGAGGTGGAGCATGTCCATTAATTCTGGGTTTGACATGGCTTTGTACGTCAGGCATAGATCGCCTCTGAGTAGGCGGTAAGCAACTGAGTAGAGCTGGAGTTTCTTTAGTCGAGCTGCATAGGACATCTGTTTGTAGCCCATGATCCTCTTGGTGAGGTACTTTTGGGGTCTCTCCAGTTGCTGCAGGTGTCGGGTAAGGTACATCCCAAAAGGGGCATTGTATTCAATTATGGGCCTGATGAGTGACGAGTAGAGGGGCACAATGACCTCTCTTGATCTAGATGCGAACCCTTTCGTGATAAGGTGGGCTATATAGAAGGTCTTTCTAACCACTTTGGCAATGTGATTATCAAAGGAGAGATTACTATCTATGTTGGTCCCCAAATCTCTAATTACTTCTTCCGTACTTAATGGATTACCACCTATGTAGTAATTTGTGGGCACCTTGTTTTTCCCAAAGGGGATGACTATGCACTTTTTAGCATTTAGCTTGTGGCTGTGGCTCTGGCACCAAGCATCCGTCTCTGTGAGACCCTTTTGGAGGATGCTTGTGTCAGCTGGAGATTCGATTATGGCCCCCAGCTTGCAGTCATCTGTGAACTTTGTCAGCCATAATCCCCCCATGTTAGCCTGAACCTCACAGAAGTATATACCGAACAAGACAGGTCCCAGAACTGAGCCCTGTGGGACACCACTTGTAAGTGGTTTGGATTCGGACATGGCACCTGCGATTCTGACCATGTGAGTTCTATCTGTGAGCCAGTTTGCAACCCATCTTGTGATATAGAGGTTGATATTTAAGCTGGTAAGCTTATTTATGATGCCCGAGTGGGGTATTGTGTTGAAGGCTTTTGCAAGGTCCAGGTAGGCTGTGTGGACTACCTTGCCCACATCTATGGCTTTGGTAACTATTTCAAAGAAATCAACTAGGTTTAAGAGGCAAGATCTGCCCTTAACAAGGCCGAATTGGGTAGGGTCCAGTGTCTGGAGGCTCCCAATGTCTTTCTTTATGAGTTCCATGCTAATACGCTCCATAGCTTTACAGACCAGACTAGTCAGGCTTATGGGGTGATAGTTTTCGGGGTCCGTTGTGGCACCACCTTTGTGGAGTGGGAGCACTGTAGCTGTACGCCATTCTTTGGGTACATATCCTGTAGTAAGGCTAAGTTTGAACAGTGACTTAATGTGAGGGTTCAGTTCTTCTTGGAGCTCGTGTAAGACACAGCCTGGGACACCGTCTGGTCCCATAGATGCTGTGTTTTTTGCTTTGGAGAGGGCAGCTTTCACCTGTGCATCTGTGATGTCAGGGAGGTTACATTCAGTTGGGATAGGCATTTGCTCCTTTGGGGGGTAAGGGGGGGAGAAGTTTGCGCTGAATCTGTCTGCCAGGATGTTGGCTATGTCTGTAGGTTTGGTATATTTTGTACCGTTATGCAACAATTCAGAGCATATCTGGAAGTTTCCGCCCATGTTTCTGACATAACTAAAGAAGGCCTTGTGATTATCTTTAGTGTCTAGGGCAATTTTTCTTTCGAAACTGGCCTTTGATGATTTTATGAGGAATCGAAGTTTCTTGCTAATACTGATCAGAGATGCCTTCCCTTTTTGGGATTTTGCTCTGTCATGTAGTAACTTCCTCCTTCTGTTGTATAGCTTATTTATGGCCGGGGTCCACTGCTTTTGGAAGAGTGAGTCTTGGTTTTATTTGGGATAGCATGATCCATGCATTCCTGCAGGTGCTCATAGAATGCATTTGTAAAGGATTCTGCAGATTGGGCTGTATTATCCTCTGGCCCAGGGGCTTTGAAGGATTCCACCTCAGTCTTGAGAAGTGCAAAGTTGGCTTTTGAGAAATTCTTTACAGTGATTTCCTTGGCTAGGGGTGGGGACGGGATATGGATGTCCAGGGAAATTTGTTTATGGTCTGATCTTACCAATGAGGGGTTTACCTCTGGTGTGGAACATAGAGTCCCCATGTTGGTGATGACCAGGTCCAATATGTTGTTCCCTTTTGTGGGAGTGGTGACCAGTTGTTCTATTGCATTAGAGTTTATAAATTCAAGGAACCGTTGGGCGAGGGTGTTTGGGCTTGAGTAGTTTTCCCAGTCAATGTTTGGGTAGTTGAAGTCACCCAATAACATAGTGTTTGGAGAGTCCTTCATATTCTCCAGTGTTCTCAGGAATGCCAAGTGGGGTTCCTGTAATAGGGAGGGTGTTCTGTAGCAGGCTACAAACTGAAAGGCAGTTTTATCTGCTGTTAGTTGCACATGGATGGTTTCCGATGCTTCATGCAGTGCCACTAACCTGGAGGTAGGTGTAGGTATCTTTGATGAATATAGATACTCCCCCTCCTTTTGTGCTTCAGTCTGAGTTTTGGGGCCGAAATGCATGGTATGAGTTATAACCTGGTAGTGCTGGGATGCTCTCAGGAGCCTTGAACCAGGTTTCTGTTACTGCACAGACATCGATTTTCTCCATACTGAGGAGAGTCTCGAGTGCGTGCGTCTTGAGGTTTAGACTTCTGGCATTGAGTAGCATTACCTTTAGTTTTTTTATCTTTGGGTTGTCTATGGAGGTGGGTTTGTCCTTTGAGCCTTGCCTAAAAAAGGCACTATGGGGGTGGCAAGAGCCTTGGCCAGTATACTAAAGCCTAAGGGTGACAGGTGCAAGCCATCCCTAGCGAAGCAACGTGGCTTGTCGAGCATGTCATCCCAGGTTGACAGACACTGGACCTCCTTTGAATGACACCAATACTTTAGCCAATTGTTGAAACTGATCATTTTGTCTTTATAATGTGGCATCATTCTTGGTGAGGGCAAGATGCTACTCAAGGTCAGGGACATACCAGCCTGGGCTACATGGTCAGAGAGCTCCTCTATGTCTCTTTTCATGTAGTCCAGGGAGGTACATCTCAGGTCATTCACACCAGCATGGACAATGATGGAGTCATACTTGTACTTGCTTTGGAGTGACCTGAGTGTTTGCATTATGTGGCGGATCCTGGCACCCGACAGGCAGCTTACAGTGACCTTCTCCTTGTTCAGTCTGGTGAGTGGGACGTCAGTGTGCTGGACAATAGAGTCCCCTATACCAAGTGTATTTGGTGTGTTGTTTGGCCTTATGGGCTGTGACTGTGAGGCACACTGATTTTGTGAGATATGTGATTTGTGGGTATTATTGAGGGGTGGCTGTTGCTTGGATATCTGCTTAGGAGGTCTTTGCTGTTTAGGCAGATTTTTATTTAGAGCCTCCGAGTATGTTTTTGTGTGTTTATGTGTTGGGTGTGCAGATGCAATAGGTCTGTGTGAGACTGGATTTGTGGTGTGGGTGGTTACCTTTTCCTCCTGACTGACTGTGCCAGTCTTGGGTTGAGAGAGCTCTGCCTCCAGTTTGGCTATGTAACAGCATCTCTCACATGTATTAGAGTTTGTTGGAAGGAGGAGAGGGTTGTCTGTATACATAAGGCAATTGTAACATTATCTCCATTACCTTTAACTTCCTCTGCTGCTCTACCTTTACTGTCCAGGTTTCTGTACCATACAGTAGTCCTGGTTGCACCACTGTTTAGTGCACCTTGCTTTTCAGATTCTTTGGCATTGTTCTGTCATACAATACCCCTGACACTGTGCCAGTTGGCTGCAGGCCCTCTCATTATCTTCAGATAGACTTCCCTCCTCCCTAGCCATCCCTCCCAGATACTTGAAGCTGTTAACCTGTTCCACTATTTGCCCTTCTGTCTCAATTTGCAGCTTCTTCTGATTTTCCTTATTTGCAGCCATGACATTATTTTGTCTGTACTGTTTCACCTTTATGCTTTCAGTTTTGAATTTCATTCTCCTGTCATTTTCTAACATTCTTATTCAGAGTCTGCTTATAATACCACATCTTCTACATACAGCAGCTTTGTTGATCCACTCCAGCATTTTTGCTAATGTAGTCCCTCACTAGTATGAACAGCAGTGGGCTCAGAACTGAACCCTGATGTACACCTGCTCCCACCCTCTGTGAGTCCAAAGACTTTTCATATGTATTTCATTGGGTCCTTGTACATAGCCAGCACTAATTCTACCAGTATTTATGAGACTTTCAACCATCACAGGACTGACCAAACTGGCTTTCTTGGGACCTTGTTAAATGCCTTCTCAAAGCCTACTTGGCCAATACTCAGTTGCACTCATAGGTTCATAATTATATAATAGGCTAATGGCAACCAGGACCTTTTTAAGTCTAGTCATACAATCCAACTAAACTGTGTCCCTATGTATCATGGGCATTTATTAGGAGGGGTGTATGAGTCAGGAAGTTTCTAGAGGTTATGTGGGGGATATGTTAGTTTGGGCATTACAATGCCTCTGTCTATTAGAGACAAGGGGGCCAGACCCGAGGTGAATTTCCAATTTCCCATCCATTGGTCAAGGTTACACTTAAATAGGATTAGGGATGGACTCTGATTCACATGGATGGGGAAACTGTTCCAGAGTATGGGAATCCTCTGAGACACATATCTGTCTCATCATCATGTCTTATTTATGCCACAGATATTTGGATCTAGTAGTTTTGATGCTGTTTGTTTTGCAAATGTATAAAAGTTCCACCAGAGTTGGATACAAGGGTGCCTTGTTTGCCAAGCATAGATTGTTTCTGAGTAACAAGTAGGAGACAGAGTATAGGGACAGGGCTTTAAGGCGATCCGTGTAAGACAACATGTTTAATACCCTAGATTCTCCTTGGAAGGAACCTTTGTGGGCATTCCAACTTTTGCATATGCTTGGTCAAGTACATGCCAAAGGGGGCATTATTCTCAATGATGAATTGGATAAGGGATGAATAAATGGCTCTATGACTTCCTTGGACCTGGATGCCATACCCCTTGTTATAAGTTGGGTGACATAGAATAATTTTCTTACTACCTTGGCCACATGTTGGTCAAAGGGCAGATTACTGTCTATATATGTTTCCAGATCCCTGAATACTGGGTCAACTCTTAGGGGTGACTTATTTTTGGTGTAATTAACACAGATTGCAGTTTTCCCAAAAGCACTATAATTACTCATCTCTAGCTTTTTCTCAACTATCTTTCATGCTGCAAACATTGGGTTGGTTGTGCTGCATCCTGATCTGAAACTAAACTGCTCCTCTCTCATGTTACTTTCTACTACTTTGTGCATTCATTTATCAGTCCCCATCTCTGACACTTTCATGCAATGTGACAAGAGTTTGATATCTCTATGCTGCCCGTAGTCACAAATGTTCCCTATATGCTTGTATACTGGCATAAAATGCTTATTCTCCAGTTGTTTAGGATATCTGTTTCTCTCCATACTCATATGAGTAGCACCTAGAGCCACTTCCACCCAGCTCACCCCAATATCTTGATCATATCTGCTGTGACCTCATCTTGGCCTGTTGTGTTCATTGTTTTCATTTTTCTTAGTGTCGTTCTTACTTCTTCTTGGGTGGGCTCAGTGGCGGCTGGTGACTTCAAATCAAAGGGGGGCTGCAGGAGACAGCTGGATGGGTGGGGTCAATGGGAAGGGGTGTGGCCAACTAGAAAGGGGAGGAGCTATGCTCAAAACCACACAAACTAACTAAATACACTACCCTGGGTGCCAAACCGTCATTATGAGAGTCCAATCAAGACAAAATGAAGTGAAGAAGAATAAAAATATTACAATGCATTGGCTGCATGACAGCTTACTTAATATCTAGATGGAAACAAAAAGGTCGTGAGGCATGAAAAAATAAATTACATTTTAAATACATTAATGGAATGCCAGTCAAAATCAAGTATAAGAAAAACAAGCAGCACTCAACTCAAACCACTTCTTGCACTGCAGTTCTAATTATAATTTATATTCAGCTTTATTAAAGTACCAAGTAACATGCTGAAAGTAGAAATCTCTGATGCCCCCACTTGTAAAAATGTTTCTTATCCAAAAAAAGACCTGCTGCCTGACAACTATCTACTTGTTTCATGGGGAAAACATGATCAAAGTAAAAAATAAAAAGCAAACAAGAAATAAACTCAAGATACATTGCTTAAAAGGATTACTGTACAGGTTATGGACCACACGATTGGCATTCTGTTTAGTTTACGGGTGAAGCCTGCAGAGATGACTGGACATCTCCAAGTGTAATGAGCTTCTTAAAATAATGTAATCCTGTCCTTTATTACAAATACTGTCATATGCATTTCAATACCCAAGGCTTATACATTATCTAGTTAAGTATTCTCTACATGGCAACAACAGAAAGGCTTTCAATGTTGGCAATTCTTTAACAGTATGCTTATTAAAGCTTACTTGCATCTTACAATCTCAGCCAAGCTTACCTGATGGTCATTAAAGTATTGCTACTTAAACACAGAGCAACAGGCACTTTGAGTAATAAGCATAAATCAACAGTACAAAAAATATGACAGAAACCAGACCATTCTGCAAAAATCAAGGACAGATGAAAAGCCACTCTAGTACTTGCATCTACCTTGGATGGGGGGATACTCTGCACATTTACACTGCATAACTACTCCTTGCCTTGCTTCAACACATCCAGAGTCACTACATGGGGGAGTGGGGTGCAACAAGTATGTCACAATTTGAAATGTCTCTGGCTGACTGTAATGGCCCTAACACATTTGTCATACCTCTCAACCTCAGAGCAAGAAATCCGGACAAAACCATACAAAGAAGTGGGACAAAGGCCCAAAAATAAGGACAATTTTTAAATATTGCTCTTATAAACTTAGAAAGATAATAGAATAGATCTTGCATTAGCATGAATTTTCTGAATGGTATGAAATCTGAAACTCAAATGTCTGTCATTATTTTCTAACTTCAGTCTTTAATGATTTGTCACTAATTTGCCAAAAAAAACATAATTTTATGAAAAATGGGCCAAAAATGTGATGTAAAAATATAAAATAGCCACACAATACAGCTGGGAACCTGTCAAAAAAGGGACACTTTAATATTAGTACTGCTAACTTGAGCAGCTGACAAAATAAAAGAATCTACATGCATTTCTGAAATAAAAGTAATTTATAACTCTGATTATTACAGTTATTTCTTAATTGTAAACCCTCCATGTTTTCTTCCAAAATTGCTATTTTGCGGAGGGATTATTAGGGGGAAGAGCAACATTTTGAGCCAAAATCAGGGACAGTTGAGAGGTTTGGCTATGCCTAATTCTATAAAGCAATTTATTTGCATGTACCTCTCAACCTGTTAATGCAATAAATCTGGACAAGGCCAAATATATTGGGGGAACATATAAACAGTACTAAAAATTGCTCTTGTATAAACTGAGACAGTAGATAGAACAACAGGTCTTACTTTAGCTTGCATCTTTCTGAAGGTTATGAAGTCTGAAACTCAGTGCGTCATTATTTAGTGACTTAATTCCTAAATGATTTGCCAGAAAACCACACATTTTATGAGGAACAAACCAAAAATAAGAAGCAAAAATCTACTCATTCTTTGAAAATCTGAACATTTGGGAGGTGTAGTTCAGGTGGGGCCGTCTTTAAGTTTTGCCGCCCTTCCACCTCACAAAATTATGGTCGAATGGAGCCTCCCCCTGCAGCCATTCCAATGATCCATTACTTGGCTATTTCACTCCATTTACCATAAACACTAATGTGCATACTGATTTACTTCTATGATGATTTGGACTTCATTTGAAAGTTTTATTTTGCATTTTACAGCACAAACACTAAGACATCTGCTAAACAAACTTAGCATTAAAACTTCTCTGCCCTTGAAACTCACATTCATTGAAACAGCATTGAAACCCACATTCAAAGAAAATACATTTTACCAGTGGCAGATAAAGATTAATTCTGGGCTGTTTTCAAATCATAGGCCCCTTGCATATGAAACATACATGTGCTCTTTGATATACCTTCCTATTGTTTTGAACATTTTTCCAGTAAACTATGAAACAAAACACATGCACCAATAATGACAAAACTGCCCAGTTCTGAACATCTTTCCAGTAAACAATGAAACAAAATGCATGCACCCATAATGACAAAACTGCCCAGTTCAGAACATTTCCATCATAAAGATCTACTCAAACATATACAGCCCACCATTATCAGTACATATGCACAATTCTATAGTCCACCATTATCAGTAAATATGCACAATTCTACAGTCCACCATTATCAGTAAATATGCACAATCTCTGAAAAAGTAAAAAAGTCATCTAAATAATTCCACATTAAATAAATCTATAACTAGTGAAGAGGTTGCTGCTAGCAAACACCTTTATATTTCATGGTTTCATTGAAAAATAAAGTGTCTGATGCCCCTGAGGAATAAATTGCCTATATTACATTAAAATGATAAGCTAGTAATATTAAAATAGAAAATGGATGGCAAACTGATAACAGGCTCATAGTTAGTATCTTAACTTTTTCAGTACGGCAGCATTCACCTCTTGTGGGAGTAGGACCAACAACCTTCTGCATCAAAAGCAAGTACACAACCTGTTGTGCTATTAACAATGCAAGCTGACTTAGCATAAGCAGCACTAAACTTCTGTTCCCTTGCAGCTCTCAGCTCCTTGTAAAATCTACTCAATACTCAACTGCATCTCAACTTCGCAGCACAAGAAATCTGGAAAAAGCCAAATTTATTGGGGGGGGGGGTCAAAAGCCCATAAACCAGGGACACATTAAACATTGCTTGCATAATCTTGGAAAGTTGCTAGAATAAAATGCTGTGTTACCACCATACATTTTACTGCCAAAGTCCCTGTGAAAAAGAGTCAGAGCATACCACTATGCCAAATCAGCTTTGTGAAAGAAAAATGCTGTGTTACCACCATACATTTTACTACCAATGCCCCTATGCAAAACAGTCAGAGCAACATACCACTATGCCAAATCACCTACTTTGTGAAAGAAAAATGCTGTGTTACCACCATACATTTTACTGCCAAGGTCCCTGTGCAAAACAGTCAGAGCAACATACCACTACACCAAATCAGCTGCTTTGTGAAAGAGAGGAAGACTGAAACTTAAATGGCTATCATTTAATGAATTCAGTTCTCACCATAGCTGTCAACCTCTTAGCACAAAACACCTGGATGAACCCAGTAATGAGGGAATACAGCCCTCAAACATATTCAGTGAATTCAGTTCTTGCCATAGCTGTCAACCTTAGCACAAAAAACCTGGACAAAGCCAATAATGGGATAATACAGTCCAAAAAATAAGGACAAATTTCAAATATTCATCTTATAAACTTAGAAAAGTGCTAGAATAAAAGGTTGTGTTACTATGTATTTTCTGAAGAATATGAAGTCTGAAATTCAAATGCCTGTCAATTTTACTTCTGACGGAACAAAAACAATTTTCAGCAGTGGCCCAGGGAGAAATACTACAGACACGTCTTTGTAAAATGGCAGGACACCAGAGCAAATCCACACAAACACAGGGATGAGATGCAGACTCCACACAGAAGGCACCCCAGCCAAGAATCAAACCAGAAAACCTATAGCTGTGAGGCAACAATGCTACTGCACCATCAAATATGTAAAGAGTTAAACATTCAGAAACCTGAAGTCTGAAATTCAAATGCCTGTCAATTTTATTTAACATTTGTTAATCAGGACAGTCTGACTTGGAACAAAAAAAAAAAAACAATTTTCAGCAGAGGCCCAGGAAGAAATAATGCAGATGTGTCTTTGTAACATGGGAGGACACAAAAGCAAACCCACACAAACACAGGGAGAAGATGCAGACCCCACACAGAAGGCACCCCAGCCAAAAATCAAACCTGAGAATCTGCAGCTGTGAGGCAACAATGCTACCACTGCACCATCAAATATCAAGCATTGCAGCATTTACAAACCACAGATATTATGAGGAACAGATCAGATCAAATATGAGGCAAAAATCTGCAATTTTGTACAAATGGTGGTGGGTAGGGAATTCAGGTCCTTACACCTGCATACAAGGTACAGGGTTCAAGCCTGAGGTATTCCCTATCACACCATGAGTTTGTTCTAGCCACCAGTATATAGCAACTGGGGCACACACACACACACACACACCCGGAGTGATGTAGATCCCATCCCTTTGTGCCATTAAATCCATAGCTGTTAGTGCACTACAAACCTGCCCGCGCATTACGTCCGTTGGAGCACATCCACCCCGCGAGATGTTCTTCCCCCGACCAGACTCCAGCCTGCCGACATTGCAGTCCGAGTCCGATCCATTTCTAGCAACAGTCTATGCAGTTACAACTGCATAGACTTCTGGGATCACTGCTCTTACATGCTTCCCAGTTTGGACTGCTGCTGAAACAGTCTGTGCATGCTCCAGACTGTCTCAGCAGCAGTCCGGACTAGTGCGCGAAAGTCTACAGATTTTTTTTTATCTTTGATTTTCTTTATTTTCTTTATTTTTATAGCTGGGGGGCTGCAGTTCAGCAGTCCAATAGCACGCGTGCCCCTGGGTGGGCTCCTCTTTCATGGTGGGCAGCATCTGGAGCAGTGTGATTTTCTTTACTAAGAAGTGGCTAGTAGCACTACTAAGAAGTGGCTAGTAGCACTTCTTCCATCTGCCTTTGATATCTTGTGGACTACTGACCAGGTTGCTGCTAGCATCCCTTATGAAGGGTGTTTCTGTAAACCTGAAAATTATCATCTTGTACAGGCTCAGTGTACTGTTTGCTTTACTTTTTATTATATTTTAGCCTTTTTATAAGCATTTTCTGCTTATTCCTAGGTACTGTGCCAAGTATACATGCTGGAATGCAATCAAAATGACACAATTACTACTAACATAGCAAAAAAAAATAAAAAATTCCAAGCAACCTTAAAATGTTACTGTTCAGTGCTAGGAGCCTAAACAAGAAACTTCACATCCTACAAGCTCTCCTGTCTCTGGAGAATGTAGATAGGTTCATAGGTTCAGGTAGGTACTAGGCTATCTGCCCAAGGGCATTTATAAGCCTAGCCAGAGTGTGTCGGCTTTCGTCGCCCCATTGATTAATTAACTGATCCTCTGTCAAGCAGAGCCAATGAAGTGATCCCAGGGGTGTATTTTCTGTTACCCATCCACTCATCAAGGTTTCTCTTGAAGAGTGTTAGTGAGGGGCTCTGCCTGATGTAATTTGGAATTTTGTTCCAAAGCATGGGGAGTCTCTGTGACAGGAATCTATCCCTCCAGCATGTTCTATTTATTGTTGTGGCGAGGTTTAGCTCACTAGAGCGCATGGCTCGCAGTGACATGGATTTCTTTAGGTGGAGCATGTCCATCAAATCTGAGTTGGACATGGCTTTGTAAGTCAGGCAGAGATCAACTCTGAGTAAGCGATATGCCACTGAGTACAGCCGGAGTTTTTTCAGTCGGGCTGCATAGGACCTATGTTTGAGATCAGTAATCCTCTTGGTGAGGTACTTTTGTGGTCTTTCCAGCTGTTGGAAGTTTCTTGTGAGGTACATCCCAAATGGGGCATTGTACTCTATGATGGGTCTAATGAGTGACGGGTAGAGGGGCACTATAACATCTTTATTTCTAGATGTGACCCCTTTAGTAATTAGAAGGGCCACATAGAAGGATTTCCTAACTACTTTGGCAATATGATTGTCAAAGGAGAGATTACTATCTACCTGGGTCCCCAGATCTCTTATTACCTCTTCTGTATTAAGGGGGCTGCCACCTATGTGGTAATTCATGGGTGTTTTGTTTTTCCTAAACGGGATGACTATGAATTTTTTGGCATTTAGCTTGAGGCCATGACTTTGACACCAGGTGCCCATCTCAGTAAGGCCCTTTTGGAGGATGTCCGTGTCAGCCGGAGAGTCAATTATGGCTCCCAGTTTGCAGTCATCGGCAAACTTGGTTAGCCATAGTCCTCCTGTGTTTGCCTGTACTTCTGAGTAGTATATGCCGAACAGTAGGGGTCCCAGGACCGAGCCTTGCGGGACACCACTTGTGACTGGTTTAGAGTCGGACCTGGAACCAGTTGGCAACTCATCTCATGAAGTAGGGGTTTATGTTCAGACTGGTGAGTTTTTCTGTAATACCCGAGTGGGGAATGGTGTCAAAAGCCTTGGCGAGGTCAAGGTAGGCTGTGTGAACCACCTTTCCCTCATCTATGGCCTTGGTGACTGCCTCAAAGAAGTCAACCAGGTTTAGTAAGCTTGATCTGCCTTTAACAAAGCCGAACTGGGTCGGGTCAAGTGTTTGGAGGTTCCCAATGTCTTTGTTAATGAGTTCCATGATGATGCACTCCATAGCCTTGCAGACCAGGCTACTCAGGCTTATGGGGCGATAGTTACCAGGGTCAGTTGTGGCCTCTCCTTTGTGGAGAGGAATAACCGTTGCTGTGCACCATTCAATGGGCACGTAGCCTGTGGAAAGGCTGAGGTTGAACAGTGTGTTTAGGTGGGGGAGCTAGTTCGTTTATCAGTAGGTTCAGTATATTTTGTGCTATTTTGTACTAGTTCAGTGCATATCTGCGAGTTGCCACTTAGATTCTTAACAAAGCTAAAGAAGGCTTTGTGGTTATCTTTGAATCCTTGGCTATTTTTCTTTCAAAGTTAGCCTTAGATGATTTCATGAGGGACCTCAGTTTCTTACTGATACTGATCAGGGATGTCTTTCCTTTTTGGGATTTGCTTTTTTTCTGAACTAGTTTCCTCCTTCTAATGTATAGCCTGTTTATTGCAGGAGTCCACCAAACTGGTTTCCTTTTCTTAGAGGAGTGAGTCTTGGTTTTGCTAGGGATGGCATGATCCATGCATCCTTGTAGGTGCTCATAGAGTGCATTCGTAAAGGTTTCTGCATCTTGGGCAGCATTATCCTTTAGCATGGGAGCTGTTAAACTTACCACCTCTGTCTTAAGTAAGGTGAAGTTTGCTTTAGAAACGTTTTTTACTGTGGTTTCTTTAGTTGGGGGTGGTGGTGGGGTGTGGACATCCAAAGTGATTAGTTTATGGTCTGATCTAACCAGTGACGGGTTGACCTCCAGTGTGGAACACCTGTCGCCCATGTTGGTGATGACCAAGTCCAATATGTTTTCACCTCTGGTAGGGGAGTTTACCAGCTGATCCAGGCCGTTTGAGTTGATGATTTCCAGGAAGCACTGGGCTTGGGAATTTGTACTTGAGTAGTTTTCCCAGTGAATGGTAGGGTAATTGAAATCGCCCAATATCAGGGTGTTTGGTAGGACCTTCATGTTTCCCAGTGTCTCCAGAAAGGTGGAGTGGTAGTCCTGGGTCATGGAGGGTGATCTGTAACAGGCCACAATTTGCAATGCAGATTTGCCCGATGTTAGTTGCACATGGATGATCTCAGAGGTATCATGCTGCACCACTAACCTGAAGGTGTAGGTATCCTTGATGAATATGGATACACTCCCTCCTTTTGTGTTTCGGTCCGTGTTCTGTGGCCGAAACATGTGTTATGAGTTGTAGCCCTTTAGTGCTGGGGTGCTCTCTGGAGTCTTGAACCAAGTTTCACTTACTGCACAGATGTCTACGTTCTCCATACTGAGGAGTGCTTTGAGCACGTGCATTTTGAGAGTTAAACACTTGGCATTGAGTAGCATAGCTCTCAGTTTTTTGTTAATTGTGCTGTTTACGGAGGTGGGTTTGACTTTTGAGCACTGCCTAAAAAGGCACTATGGGGGCAGCAAGAGCCTTGGCCAGTATTCAAAAGCCTAGGGGTGACAGGTGCAAGCCATCTCTTGCAAAGCAAAGCGACTTGTCGAGCATGTCGTCCCAGGCTGACATACATGGATCCCCTTTGAATGACCCCAGAAGCTTAGCCAATTGCTGAAATTGATCATTTTTTTCTTTATACTGAGGTATCATTCTTGGTGAGGGCAGGATACTACTCAGGGTCAGGGTCATACCAGCCTGGGCTACATGATCAGAGAGCTCTTCCATGTCTCTTTTCATGTAGTCCAGGGAGGTACGTCTCAGGTCATTCACACCAACATGAACAATGACAGAGTCATATTTGTACTTGTTCTGGAGTGACCTGAGTGCTTGTCTTATGTGGCGAATTCTGGCTCCTGACAGGCAGCTAACAGTAACCTTCTGCTTGTCCAGCCTAGTGAGTGGAACGTCAGTGTGCCTGACTATAGAGTCACCTATTACTAGTGTGTTAGGTATGTTATTTTGCCTTAAGGCTGTGATTGTGCGGCACACTGATTTTGTGTTTTATGTGTTGTCTGGTTTGTGATAGGAAGTGCAGAATGTTTGGGTGTCTGCTCTGGAGGTCTCTGATGCTTTTGCAGGTGTTTATTTAGAGCCTCCGAGTATGATATTGTGTATTTATGTGTATTTTTTGCCAGTGCTGTTTTAGTAGGTCTGTGTGCGGCTGGAGTTGTGGTGCAAGTGTTAACCTTCTCCTCTTGACTGTCTGTTCCAGTCTTGGGTGGAGACAGCTTAGCTTCCAGTTTGGTTGTATAACTGCATGTCTCGCATATGTTAGTGTTTTGTGGTAGGAGGAGAGGGTTGTCTGTGTACATGAGGCAGCTGTAACATTGCCTCAGGATACCCAGATTCACCAGCTGGACTGGAGACTGCACCTGAAGTTGCCCTTTGGTCATGCCTGAATAGTAGGGTGAGCTGTTTAGTCGCTTGTTTGGTGAGGGGTGAATAAAGAGCCTTGCCCTGATGGGCAATCAGTGTCAGGGTATATTAGTGCTTGCTATTAGGTCTGAGCAAGTGCTAGGCTGTAAGATGCTTTTTGAGTGCTTAGGTTGAGAGTTAGACTAGCTTCAAGGGAAAAACTGAAGAAGAGACTCAGTGGAGCCAGGAATAATTTAACCGTAGCTAACTGGCACTGCCCGGTGCGCAAAACCATGCAAATGTGGTTTTTATAGTTGGGAAATGAAAGAGATAGAAATTAGCCCAAAATGGCCAATAAACTGCTAACTTCTGGGCTGGAACCTCTCCTCCAGGGACAGATAGGTTGCTCAAAGCTCCCCTCTCTCACAGGTGAACAGAGAAACTTCCTTCTATCCAAGTAAGGTATGGGCAACTCAGAAATTAGTATCACAGCCCTGAATTCAGCACTAGCCTGAAAACTGGACTATACTAGCTTAGAAATGCAGGAAACAAGGAATTGTTTTGTTTTTTTTTTTTTTTTTTTGAAAAGATAAGGCAAAAACAGTAAGAAATACACTTAAAACAGCTTTAAATGACTACAAACGATCAGAAAAGGTGATCGCACTTTAGTGTGTAGCCTACAACAGTTAAACAAATTATTTAAACAAAAAACAACTTTTTAAAAGTGCAAGCAGTCAAATAAGTTCAATATGTGAAAAGAAAACAAGCTTTTAAATCACAATAAATGCTGGAAAATCTGCGTTTAGGTGGAAAACAGTTAAGTACAGCAAGAAAGTACAGAAAACTGATACTTAATCACTCCAAAGTCTCTCTCCTAAGCTAGAAGGCTTGTATCAGTTTAAGGCTTTCCAGTGCTACCCAGTAGGTTAGTTACAGGAAAGATGGGAAACATGCGCAGATGTGGTCTTTTAAACCAGAAAGTTGAAACAGATGGACAAACTGTCAAAATGGTCAATAAACTACAATTTCTGGGCCAAGAATCTCTCCTCTCATGGTAGATAGGCTACCTAGTGCTTACCACTCCCACTGATAAGCTAGAAGGCTTCCCTCCAACACGGAAAAGCTTGGGTGGGGTGGCTCAGAAGCTTACAAAGAGTCCTGGATACAGCAAATCTGTACCTGGACTAGACTAGTAACAGGAAAGGCAGGAAACAGGAGCAAACACAGGCTTTTAAATCAGGAGGTTGAAAGAGATGGAAAAGCTTCCCAAATGGCCAATAAACTACAATTTCAGGACCAAAACCCACTCTTCCCATGGTAGATAAGCTACCTAGTGCTTACCACTCCAACTGATAAGCTAGAAGGCTTCCTTCCAACACAGAAAGGCTTGGGGGGCACAGAAGCTTACCAAGAGTCCTAGATACAGCAAGTCTGTATCTGGACTTGACTAGTTACAGGAAAGGCAGGAAATAAGCTTAGAATTTTATTTTTTGTTACAGAAAAGCAGCTAAAACAGCATTAAATACAATTCAAATTGTAGTGCAGGCCAGCACACCAGAGCGTGTAGCAACACTATGGCAAATACAGGTCAAATAAATCCAATTAAATTAAGAAAAGACTAAAAAACAAGTGCAGAAAGCAGTAAATTAGAAGGCTAGTAACAAGCAGTAATAAGTGCAGAGTAAGAGCGACTGAACAGATAGCACGTAGAAGAGCAACTAAGACAGTTACAGTAAGGGCAGATGAATAAGATATATATATATATATATATATATATATATATTTTTTTTTTTTAGGGAAGGAACGGAGCAGGATTAAAAGGCAACAGGGGTTGTCCTTCCCAAATGCTCTCTTTGTACACAGTAGGAGTGCCTGAAATCAGAATATGATCTCAGTCGAGTGAGCAAATGAGATGGGCCCAGAAAAAGTATCCAAATACAAATCTACAAGATGGGCGGGCAATTTCAAAGCCACCAACATTAATACCAAAACAAGAACAGGGAGGGTGGGTAGGGAACTAACTGTAGAGAGACAGCCACAATTTCAGTTGAGTTAATATTCAGTGAAAAATACAAATAAATAAATTAAATACAGTACTATATGAAAAGGGCAGATAAAAGTGTACTTACATTCACTTATACATCCAGCTGATTTCAGGTAGATGTTAGCCAGCCAAAGCTCTGATATTAAGCAGAGATAACTCAAAATGTACCACTTATATAAGGAGAGAGGATGTCAATGATGAGCTGAAACTACCCCCCACTGCTACCAATGACTACGCAAAAATTGTAAAAAGTACTCTGTAGAGAGACAGCCACAACTTCAGTTGAGTTAGTATTCAGTGAAAAATATAAATAAATAAATTAAATACAGTACTATATACAAAAGTGCAGATAAAAGTGTACTTAAATTCACTTATACATCCAGCTGATTTCAGGTAGATGTTAGCCGGCCAAAGCTCTGATATTATGCAAAGATAACGCAAAATGTACCACTTATATAAGGCAAGACAGGATGTCAGTGATGAGCTGAAACTACCCCCCACTGCTATAAATGACTACACAGAAATTCTAAAAAGTACTCTGTAGAGAGATAGCCACATCTTCAGTTGAGTTAATATTCAGTGAAAAACACAAATAAATGAATTAAATACAATGCTATATGCAAAAGAGCAGATAAACGTGTACTTAAATTCACTCATACGTCCAGCTGATTTCAGGTAGATGTTAGCTGGCCAAAGCTCTGATACTAAGCAGAGATAACTCAAAATGTACCACTTATATAAGGCAAGACAGGAAGTCAATGATGAGCTAAAACTACCCCCCCACTGCTATCAATGGCTACACAGAAATTCTCAAAAGTACTCTGTAGAGAGACAGCCACAACTTCAGTTGAGTTAATATTCAGTGAAAAACAGAAATAAATAAATTAAATATAGTACTTTATGCAAAAGAGCAGACAAAAATGTATTTACTTTCACTTATATGCCAGCTGATTTCAGGTAGATGTTAGCCATCAAAAGCTCTGACATTAAGCAGAGATAACTCAAAATATACCACTTATATAAGGCAAACATGATGTCAGTTATGAGCTGAAACTACCCCGACTGCTATCAATGGCTACACAGAAATTCTAAAAAGTACTCTGTAGAGAGACAGCCACAACTTCAGTTGAGTTAATATTCAATGAAAAACAAAAATAAATAAAGTAAATACAGTACTTTATGCAAAAGAGCGGATAAAAATGTATTTACATTCACTTATACGTCCAGCTGATTTCAGGTAGATGTTAGCCATCAAAAGCTCTGATATTAAGCAGAGATAACTCAAAATATATCACTTATATAAGGCAAACAGGATGTCAGTGATGAGCTGAAACTACCCCCACTGCTATCAATGGCTACACAGAAATTCTAAAAAGTACTCTGTAGAGAGACAGCCACAAGTTCAGTTGAGTGAATATTCAGTGAAAAACACAAATAAATAAATTAAATACAATACTATATGCAAAAGAGCAGATAAAAGTGTACTTAAATTCACTTGTACGTCCAGCTGATTTGAGGTAGATGTTAGCCAGCCAAAGCTCTTATATTAAGCAGAGATAACTCAAAATGTACCACTTATATAAGGCAAGACAGGATGTCAGTGATGAGCCGAAACTACCCCCCACTGCTATCAATGGCTACACAGAAATTCTAAAAAGTACTCTGTAGAGAGACAGCCACATCTTCAGTTGAGTTAATATTCAGTGAAAAACACAAATAAATAAATACAGTACTATAGGCAAAAGAGCAGATAAAAGTGTACTTAAATTCACATATACGTCCAGCTGATTTCAGGTAGATGTTAGCCGACCAAAGCTCTGATATTAAGCAGAGATAACTCAAAATGTACCACTTATACAAGGCAAGACAGGATGTCAGTGATGAGCTGAAATTACCCCCCACTGCTATCATGGGCTACACAGAAATTCTAAAAAGTACTCTGTAGAGAGACAATCACATCTTCAGTTGAGTTAATATTCAGTGAAAACACAAATAAATTAATTAAATGCAGTACTATATGCAAAAGAGCAGATAAAAGTGTACCCAAATTCAGTTATACATCCAGCTGATTTCAGGTAGATGTTAGCCGGACAAATCGCTGATATTAAGCAGAGATAACTCAAAATGTACCACTTATAGAATGCAAAAGAGGATGCCAGTGATGAGCTGAAACTACCTCCCACTGCTATCAATTACTACCCAGAAATTCTAAAAGGTACTCTGTAGAGAGACAGCCACAACTTCAGTTGAGTTAATATTCAGTGAAAAACACAAATAAATAAATTAAATACAGTACTATATGCAAAAGAGCAGATATTAGTGTACTTACATTCACTTATACGTCCAGCTGATTTCAGGTAGATGTTAGCCGGCCAAAGCTCTGATATTAGGCAGAGATAACTCAAAATATACCACTTATATAAGGCAAGACAGGATGTCAGTGATGAGATAAAACTATCCCCCACTGCTATCAATGGCTACACAGAAATTTTAAAAAGTACTCTGCTGAGAGACAGCCACAACTTCAGTTGAGTTAATATTCAGTGAAAACAAAAATAAATAAATTAAATACAGTACTATATGCAAAAGAGCAGATAAAAGTGTACTTAAATTCACTTATACATCCAGCTGATTTCAGGTAGATGTTAGCCGGCCAAAGCTCTGATATTAAGCAGAGATAACTCAAAATGTACCACTTATATAAGGCAAGACAGATGTCAGTGATGAGCTGAAACTACCCCCACTGCTATCAATGGCTACACAGAAATTCTAAAAAGTACTCTGTAGAGAGACAGCCACAACTTCAGTTGAGTTAATATTCAGTGAAAAACAGAAATAAATAAATTAAATACAGTACTTTATGCAAAAGAGCAGACAAAAATGTATTTACTTTCACTTATATGCCAGCTGATTTCAGGTAGATGTTAGCCATCAAAAGCTCTGACATTAAGCAGAGATAACTCAAAATATACCACTTATATAAGGCAAACATGATGTCAGTTATGAGCTGAAACTGCCCCCACTGCTATCAATGGCTACACAGAAATTCTAAAAAGTACTCTGTAGAGAGACAGCCACAACTTCAGTTGAGTTAATATTCAATGAAAAACAAAAATAAATAAAGTAAATGCAGTACTTTATGCAAAAGAGTGGATAAAAATGTATTTACATTCACTTATACGTCCAGCTGATTTCAGGTAGATGTTAGCCATCAAAAGCTCTGATATTAAGCAGAGATAACTCAAAATATATCACTTATATAAGGCAAATAGGATGTCAGTGATGAGCTGAAACTAACCCCACTGCTATCAATGGCTACACAGAAATTCTAAAAAGTACTCTGTAGAGAGACAGCCTCAAGTTCAGTTGAGTGAATATTCAGTGAAAAACACAAATAAATAAATTAAATACAATACTATATGCAAAAGAGCAGATAAAAGTGTACTTAAATTCACTTGTACGTCCAGCTGATTTGAGGTAGATGTTAGCCAGCCAAAGCTCTTATATTAAGCAGAGATAACTCAAAATGTACCACTTATATAAGGCAAGACAGGATGTCAGTGATGAGCTGAAACTACCCCCACTGCTATCAATGGCTACACAGAAATTCTAAAAAGTACTCTGTAGAGAGACAGCCACATCTTCAGTTGAGTTAATATTCAGTGAAAAACACAAATAAATAAATACAGTACTATAGGCAAAAGAGCAGATAAAAGTGTACTTAAATTCACATATACGTCCAGCTGATTTCAGGTAGATGTTAGCCAGCCAAAGCTCTGATATTAAGCAGAGATAACTCAAAATGTACCACTTATACAAGGCAAGACAGGATGTCAGTGATGAGCTGAAATTACCCCCCACTGCTATCATTGGCTACATAGAAATTCTAAAAAGTACTCTGTAGAGAGACAATCACATCTTCAGTTGAGTTAATATTCAGTGAAAACACAAATAAATTAATTAAATGCAGTATTATATGCAAAAGAGCAGATAAAAGTGTACCCAAATTCAGTTATACATCCAGCTGATTTCAGGTAGATGTTAGCCGGACAAATCTCTGATATTAAGCAGAGATAACTCAAAATGTACCACTTATAGAAGGCAAAAGAGGATGCCAGTGATGAGCTGAAACTACCTCCCACTGCTATCAATTACTACCCAGAAATTCTAAAAAGTACTCTGTAGAGAGACAGCCACAACTTCAGTTGAGTTAATATTCAGTGAAAAACACAAATAAATAAATTAAATACAGTACTATATGCAAAAGAGCAGATATTAGTGTACTTACATTCACTTATACGTCCAGCTGATTTCAGGTAGATGTTAGCCATCTAAAGCTCTGATATTAAGCAGAGATAACTCAAAATATACCACTTATATAAGGCAAGACAAGATGTCAGTGATGAGCTGAAACTACACCCCCACTGCTATCAATGGCTACACAGAAATTCTAAAAAGTACTCCGTAGAGAGACAGCCACAACTTCAGTTGAGTTAATATTCAGTGAAAAACAAAAATAAATAAATTAAATACAGTACTTTATGCAAAAGAGTAGATAAAAGTGTACTTAAATTCACTTATACATCCAGCTGATTTCAGGTAGATGTTAACCGGCGAAAGCTCTGATATTAAGCAGAGATAACTCAAAATGAATCACTTATATAAGGCAAGACAGGGTATCAGTGATGAGCTGAAACTTCCCCCCACTGTTGTCAATGGCTACACAGAAATTCTAAAAAGTACTCTGTAAAGAGGCAGCCACAACTTAAGTTGAGTTAATATTCAGTGAAAAACACAAATAAATAAATTAAATTCAGTACTATATGCAAAAGAGCAGATAAAAGTATACTTAAATTCACTTATACAGCCAGCTGATTTCAGGTAGATGTTAGCCGGCCAAAGCTCTGATATTAAGCAGAGATAACTCAAAATGTACCACTTATATAAGGCAAGACAGGACGTCAGTGATGAGCTGAAACTACCCCCCACTGCTATTATGGGCTACACAGAAATTCTAAAAAGTGCTCTGTAGAGAGACAGTCACATCTTCAGTTGAGTTAATATTCAGTGAAAACACAAATAAATTAATTAAATGCAGTACTATATGCAAAAGAGCAGATAAAAGTGTACCCAAGTTCAGTTATACGTCCAGCTGATTTCAGGTAGATGTTAGCCAGACAAATCTCTGATATTAAGCAGAGATATCTCAAAATGTACCACTTATATAAGGCAAAACAGGATGTCAGTGATGAGCTGAAACTACCCCCCACTGCTATCAATGACTACCCAGAAATTCTAAAACGTACTCTGTAGAGAGACAGCCACAACTTCAGTTGAGTTAATATTCAGTGAAAAACACAAATAAATAAACTAAATACAGTACTATATGCAAGAGAGCAGATATTAGTGTACTTACATTCACTTATACATCCAGCTGATTTCAGGTAGATGTTAGCCATCCAAAGCTCTGATATTAAGCAGAGATAACTCAAAATATACCACTTATATCAGGCAAGACAGGATGTCAGTGATGAACTGAAACTACACCCCCACTGCTATCAATGGCTACACAGAAATTCTAAAAAGTACTCTGTAGAGAGACAGCCACAACTTCAGTTGAGTTAATATTCAGTGAAAAATGCAAATAAATAAATTAAATACAGTACTATATGCAAAAGAGCAGAAAAAAGTGTACTTAAATTCACTTATATGTCGAGCTGATTTCAGGTAGATGTTAGCCAGCCAAAGCTCCGATATTAAGCAGAGATAACTCAAAATGTACCACTTATATAAGGCAAGACAGATGTCAGTGATGAGCTGAAACTACCCCCCACTGCTATCAATGGCTAAACAGAAATTCTAAAAAGTACTCCTAGAGAATCAGCCACACCTTAAGTTGAGTTAATATTCAGTGAAAAACACAAATAAATATAGGTTCATAGGTTCATAGGTTGGTACTAGGCTATCATCCCTAGGGCCTATACAAGCCTAGCCATAACAATTCTCTGGCTATTTATTCCCACACTATTTACTTCCCTGGACCCCTGTCTAGCAGGGCAACTATCGTGATCCCTGGGGTGAATTTCCTTTCTCCCATCCAATCATCAAGGTTCCTTTTGAAGAGGGCCAAAGAGGCATTCTGCTTGACATGTATTGGCAGTCTATTCCAGACTCTGGGGTGTCTCTGGGTTGGAACCTATTCCTCCAGCATGTTTTGTTTATTGTGATGACGAGATTTAGATCCCTGGAGCATGTGGCACTGAAGGATTGGGATTTCTTTAAGTGTAACCTGTCCAACAGCTTTGGGTTTGACATGGCCTTGTATGTTAAGCAGAGATCGCTTCGGAGTAGATGATATGTGACAGCGTATAACTGGAGTTTTTTACGGTGGTCAGAATAGGGCATCTGCTTTAGACCTGTGATTCTTTTAGTGAGGTATTTCTGTGGCCATTTCAGTTGTTGCAGATGTCTTGAGAGGTACATACCAAATGGGGCGTTGTACTTTATAATGGGTCTAATGAGGGATGAGTACAGTGGGACAATGATCTCCTTTTTTATGGATGAAAAGCCCTTAGTGATGAGGTGTGCCACATAGAAGGATTTTCCTGACTGTTGTGGCGATGTGGATATTGAAGGTGAGACCACTGTCCACCTGGGACCCTAAGTCTCTTATCACAATTTTGGTGTTCAGTGTACTGCCATCTATGTGGTAATTCACAGGTACATGTGTTTTCCCAAAGGGGATAATTATACAATTCTTGGCATTGAGCTTGAGTCCATGGCTCTGGCACCAAGCATCTGTTTCTGTAAGGCCCTTTTGTAGAGTATCCACATCATTTGGGGATTCAATAATGGCTCCTAGTTTGCAGTCATCTGCAAACTTTGTTAGCCAGAGTCCCTTAGTGTTGGCCTGTACTTCAGATAAGTAGATGCCAAATAAGAGAGGTCCCAGGACTGAACCCTGAGGTACTTCACTTGTCACTTGTCACTTGTCTGGAGCTGGATTTGGAGTCAGCTACTTTTACAGTGTGGGTTCTGTCAGTAAGCCAGTTGGCAACCCATCAAGTGATGTAGGGATTAATGTCCAGCTTAGTAAGTTTATCTATGGTTCCAGAGTGGGAGATGGTGTCAAAGGCCTTGGCGAGGTCCAGATAGGCTGTGTGGAATGCCTTACCCTCATCCACGGCTCTGGAGACTGATTAGAAAAAGTCAATAAGGTTCAGGAGACAAGATCGGCCCTTCATGAACCCAAACTGGGTGGAGTCCAGTGTTTTAAGGTTGCCAATGTCTTTGTTTATAAGTTCCATGATAATACATTCCATGGCCTTTCAGATCAGACTCATCAGACTGATGGGGTTGTAGTTCCCGGGATCCAAGGTGGATCCCTCCTTGTGCAGTGGGATAAATGTAGCTGTGCGTCACTCAGTGGGCACAAAACCTCAGGTGAGGATATGATTAAACATGCCACCTAGGTGAAGTGCCAGTTCATTTTGTAGTTCATGTAGTACACAGCCTGGGATTTCATCTGGTCCCATGGATGCTGTATTCGTATCTTTGGAGAGTGCGTTTTTTACCTGTGTGGCCGTTATTACCGGAATTTGGCAATCTTCCACTATTGAGATGGGCCATTTAAGGGGTGAGAGGGGGGGTGAAGATGGCACTGAATCAATCTGCCAGGATATTGGCAATATCCTTGGGATCAGTATATTTAATGCCATTCTCTTGTAGCTCAGAGCAGATCTGAGCATTGCCATTAAGATTCTTGACATAGTTATAGAATGCCTTGTGGTTGTCTTGGGAATCTCTGGCAATTTTATTTTTGTAACTAGTTTTGGAGGATTTTATGAGGGATCTCAACTTCTTACTGAGGCTGGTAAGGGAGTTTTTTGCATCCTTGGATTTTCCTCTTTTCTGCAACAGTTTTTTCATTTTGTTGTAAAGTTTGTTTATGGCAGGGGACCACCAGATTGGCTTCCTTTTTTTGGAGGAGAGCATGTTGGTTCTATTTGGGATGGCACGATTCATGCATGAGTGGATGTGCTTGTACAGTGCCTTAGTGTAGGACTCAGCAGTCGAAATTTCAGTTCCCGTCTGCGTGAGTGTCATGAAGTTTGTAACTTCTGACTTGAGTAGCATGAAGTTGGCCTTGGAGAAGTTTTTTATGGAGGTTTCCTTACTGGGGGGGTGGGGGTGGGATGTGGATGTTAAGGATGATTAGCTTATGGTCTGACCTGACCAATGATGGGGTGACTATAGGTGTGGAGCATCGATTTCCCATGTTGGTAATGACCAGGTCTAGGATATTGGAGCCCCTGGTGGGACTATGGATTAGTTGATCCAGGGCATTGGAATTTATGAATTCCAAGAACCGCTGGGCAAAGGTGTTGGTGCACGAGTAGTTTTCCCAGTTAATGGCAGGATAGTTGAAATCACCCAGTATTAGGGTGTTTGGTTTTCTATTAATATTTTCCAGTATGTTTAGAAAGGTGTAGTGAGAATCTTGGGGCATGGTGGGGGATCTGTAGCAAGCTATAATTTGGATTGCAGTCTTACCTAGTGTTAGTTGCACATGGAGATTTTCAGATGCATTGTGTTGGGCAACTAACCTGTTGGTGTGAATATCCTTGGTGAATATGGACACTCCTCCACCTTTAGTGTTTCGATCCTGGTTTGGTAGCTGAAAAGTGTGGTAAGAGTTGTAGCCTGGTATTGCAGGGGTGCTCTCTGGAGCCTTGAACCAGGTCTCAGTTACTACACAGATATTGATGTTCTCCATTTTTAGGAGTGCCTGGAAAGAGTGCATTTTGAGGTTTAGACTTCTAGCATTGAGTAGCATTACCTTCAGATTTTGCATGCTTGTACCTGTTATGATGGTGGTATTGTCCTTTAAACTTTGCCTAAAAAAGGCACTATAGGGGTGGCAAGAGCCTTAGCCAGTAACCTGAATCCCAGGGGCGACAGGTGTAGACCATCTCTGGCAAAGCATCATGGTCTGTCGATCATGTCGTCCCAGGCTGACAGATACTGGATCCCCTTTGAATGACACCAGAAGCTTAGCCAGTTGTTGAAGTCAATCATTTTGTCCTTATATACAGTACTATATGCAAAAGAGCAGATGAAAGTGTACTTAAATTCACTTATACGTCCAGCTGATTTCAGGTAGATGTAAGCCAGCCAAAGGTCTGATATTAAGCAGCGATAACTCAAAATGTACCACTTATATAAGGCAAGACATGATGTCAGTAATGATCTGAAACTACCCCCCACTGCTATCAATGGCTACACAGAAATTCTAAAAAGTGCTCTGTAGAGAGACAGCCACAACTTCAATTGAGTTAATATTCAGTGAAAAACACAAAAAAATAAATTAAATGCAGGACTATATGTAAACGAGCAGATAAAAGTGTACATAAATTCACTTACACATCCAGCTGATTTCAGATAGATGTTAGCTGGCCAAAGCTCTGATATTAAACAGAGATAACTCAAAATGTATCACTTATATAAGGCAAGACAGGATATCAGTGATGAGCTGAAACTTCCCCCCACTGCTGTCAATGGCTACACAGAAATTCTAAAAAGTACTTTTTAGAGAGGCAGACACAACTTCAATTGAGTTAATATTCAGTGAAAAACACAAATAAATAAATTAAATACAGAACTATATACAAAAGAGCAGATAAAAGTGTACTTAAATTCACTTATATGTCCAGCTGATTTCAGGTAGATGTTAGCTGGCCAAAGCTCTGATATTAAGCAGAGATAACTCAAAATGTACCACTTATATAAGGCAAGACAGATGTCAGTGATGAGCTGAAACTACCCCCAACTGCTATCAATGGCTAAACAGAAATTCTAAAAAGTAATCCATAGAGAGACAGCCACACCTTAAGTTGAGTTAATATTCAGTGAAAAACACAAATAGATATACGTTCATAGGTTGGTACTAGGCTATCAGCCCTAGGGCCTATACAAGCCTAGCCATAACAATTATCTGGCTATTTATTCCCACACTATTTACTTCTCTGGACCCCTGTCTACAGGGCGACTATTGTGATCCCCAGGGTGAATTTCCTTTCACTCATCCAATCATCAAGCTTCCTTTTGAAGAGGGCCAAAGAGGCGCTCTGCTTGACATGTATGGGCAGTCTATTACAGACTCTGGGGAGTCTCTGGGTCAGGAACCTATCCCTCCAGAATGTTTTGTTTATTGTGATGACAAGATTTAGATCCCTGGAGCATGTGGCTCTAAAGGATTTGGATTTCTTTAAGTGTAGCCTGTCCAACAGCTCTGGGTTTGACATGGCCTTGCATGTTAAGCAGAGATCGCCTCAGAGTAGATGATATGTGACAGCGTATAACTGGAGTTTTTTAAGGCGGTCAGCATAGGGCATCTGCTTTAGACCTGGATTCTTTTAGTGAGGTATTTCTGCGGCCTTTCCAGTTGTTGCAGATGTCTTCAGAGGTACATACCAAATGGGACGTTATATTTTATAATGGGTCTAATGAGAGATGAGTACAGCAGGACAATGACCTCCTTTTTTATGGATGAAAAGCCCTTAGTGATGAGGTGTGCCAAATAGAAGGATTTCCTGACTGTTGTGGCAATGTGGTTATTGAAGGTGAGACCACTGTCCACCTGTGTCCCTAAGTCTCTTATCACACTTTTGGTGTTTAGTGTACTGCCACCTATGTGATAACTCATGAGTATGTGTGTTTTCCCAAAGGGGATAACTATACATTTCTTGGCATTGAGCTTGAGTCCATGGCTCTGGCACCAAGCATCTGTTTCTGTAAGGCCCTTTTGTAGAGTATCCACATCATTTGGGGATTCAATAATGGCTCCCAGTTTGCAGTCATTTGCGAACTTTGTTAGCCAGAGTCCCTTAGTGTTGGTCTGTACTTCAGAGAAGTAGATGCCAAACAGGAGAGGTCCCAGGACTGAACCCTGAGGTACTCCACTTGTCACTTGTCTGGAGCTAAATTTGGAGTCAGTTACTTTTACAGTGTGGGTTCTGTCAGTAAGCCAGTTGGCAACCCATCAAGTGACGTAGGGATTAATGCCCTGCTTAGTAAGTTTATCTGTGATTCCAATGTGGGAGATGGTGTCAAAGGCCTTGGCAAGGCCCAGATAGGCTGTGTGGACTGCCTTACCCTCATCCATGGCTCTGGAGACTGATTAGAAGAAGTCAATAAGGTTCAGGAGACAAGATCAGCCCTTCATGAACCCAAACTGGTGGGTTCCAGTGTCTTAAGGTTGCCAATGTCTTTGTTTATAAGTTCCATGATAATACGTTCCATGGCCTTGCAGATCAGACTCGTCAGACTGATGGGGCTGTAGTTCCCAGGGTCCAAGGTGGATCCCTCCTTGTGGAGTGGGATAACTGTATCTGTGTGCCACTCAGTGGGCACGAAGCCTCAGGTGAGGGTATGATTAAACATGGCACTTAGGTGAGGTGCCAGTTTATTTTGTAGTTCATGGGATGTCATCTGGTCGCATGGATGCTGTATTCTTAGCTTTGGAGAGTGCGTTTTTTACCTGTGTGGCTGTTATTACCAGAATTTGGCAATCTTCCAGTATTGAGATGGGCCATTTAGGGGGTGAGGGGGGGGTGAAGATGGCACTGAATCGATCTGCCAGGATATTGGCAATATCCTTTGGATCAGTATATTTAATGCCATTCTGTTGTAGCTCAGAGCAGATCTGAGCATTGCCATTAAGATTCTTTACATAGTTATAGAATGCCTTGTGGTTGTCTTGGGAATCTTTGGCAATTTTATTTTCGTAACTAGCTTTGGAAGGATTTTATGAGGGATCTCAGCTTCTTGCTGAGGCTAGTAAGGAAGCTTTTTGCATCCTCTGATTTTCCTCTTTTCTGCAACAGTTTTTTCCTTTTGTTGTAAAGTTTGTTTATGGCAGGGGACCACCAGATTGGCTTCCTTTTTTTGGAGGAGAGCATGTTGGTTCTATTTGGGATGGCACAATTCATGCATGAGTGGATGTGCTCATACAGTGCCTTAGTGTAGGACTCAGCAGTCGAACTTTGAGTTCCCGTCTACATGAGTGTCATGAAGTTTGTAACTTCTGACTTGAGTAGCATGAAGTTGGCCTTGGAGAGGTTTTTTATGGAGGTTTCCTTACTGGGGGGTGGGGGTGGGACGTTAAGGATGATTAGCTTATGGTCTGACCTGACCAACGAGGGGGTGACTATAGGTGTGGAGCATCGATTTCCCATGTTAGTAATGACCAGATCTAGGATATTGGAGCCCCTGGTGGGACTATGGATTAGTTGATCCAGGGCATTGGAATTTATGAATTCCAAGAACCGCTGGGCAAGGGTGTTGGTGCACGAGTAGTTTTCCCATTTAATGGCAGGGTAGTTGAAATCATCCAGTATTAGGGTGTTTGGTTGTATATTAATATTTTCCAGTATGTTTAGAAAGGTGTAGTGAGAATCTTGGGCCATGGTGGGGGATCTGTAGCAAGCTACAATTTGGATTGCAGTCTTACCTAGTGTTAGTTGCACCTGGAAATTTTCAGATACATTGTGTTGGGCAACTAACCTGGTGGTGTGAATATCCTTGGTGAATATGGACACTCCTTCACCTTTAGTGTTTCGATCCTGATCTGATATCCGAAAAGTGTGGTAAGAGTTGTAGGCTGGTATTGCAGGGGTGCTCTCTGGAGCCTTGAACCAAGTCTCAGTTACTGCACAGATATCAATGTTCTCCATTTTTAGGAGTGCCTGGAGAGAGTGCATTTTGAGGTTTAGACTTCTAGCATTGAGTAGCATTACCTTCAGATTTTGCATGCTTGTACCTGTTACAATGGTGGTATTGTCCTTTGAACTTTGCCTAAAAAAGGCACTATAGGGGTGGCAAGAGCCTTAGCCAGTAACCTGAATCCCAGGGGCAACAGATGCAGACCATCTCTGGCAAAGCATCATGGTCTGTCGATCATGTCGTCCCAGGCTGACAGATACTGGATCCCCTTTTAATGACACCAGAAGCTTAGCCAGTTGTTGAAGTCAATCATTTTTTCCTTATATACAGTACTATACACAAAAGAGCAGATGAAACTGTACTTAAATTCACTTATACGTCTAGCTGATTTCAGGTAGATGTTAGCCGGCCAAAGCTTTGATATTAACCAGAAATAACTCAAAATGTACCACTTATATAAGGCAAGGCAGGATGTCAGTGATGATCTGAAACTTCTCCCCACTGCTATCAATGGCTACACAGAAATTCTAAAAAGTGCTCTGTAGAGAGGCAGCCACAACTTCAATTGAGTTAATATTCAGTGAAAAACACAAATAAATAAATTAAATGCAGGACTATATGTAAACGAGCAGATAAAAGTGTGCATAAATTCACTTATACATCCAGCTGATTTCAGATAGATGTTAGCCGGACAAAGCTCTGATATTAAGCATAAGATAAGATTAAGATATCTGTGCTGTTACAGAGACTTGGTTTAAAGCTGCAGAAAGTACTCCAGAAGTGGAAGGCTACAGTGCCTTCCACTCATTTAGACAAACAGCAGCACAGATAAGGGCTAAAGGGGGAGGTGTCTCAATCTATATTAGCAGCAAATACAGCTCTAAAGGAGGAGGTGTCTTAAATCTACATTAACAGCAAATACAGCTCTACGCTGGTTAAACAGGATGATGCTCTGGAATTCATCCATGTCCAATTATCATAAACAAGGTTCTCTATCACATACTGTCCAGCTACGGGTCTATATCACTTCATCGAAGATTCACTTCAGTGAACCTGACTTCATCGATCCCAAATCACCAAACTTCACTTCTGTGAATGCTCACATTGAAAAAAGATTTCACCAGGGAAAGGAAGCACTTTGCCAATACAACACTGGAACACACACCACAGTATTTCCACCCCACGCAAGTGGGGGGGGGGGGGGCTGTGCCCCTCTAACTTTATATGCAAACTCTGAGAAGGCATTATGGTGGGGAAAAAAGCAAAGTTGTGCTGTTGGCTAACGTAAATCTTTTGCAGATTTGAACATTCATGGAAGTGAAGTTTGGTGATTTGGCATCAATGAAGTCAGGTTCTCTTAAGTGAATCTTCAATGAACTTTATGGGGCCTGCCAGCTACAGGTCACCCTGTATGAACCACAAAGCTCACATCTCTTACCTAGACTTCCTAGATGTGTTCACAATCCAAACAAATTTTATTTTATTTTTATTTTTTATTTAACATTTGTTAACCGGGAAAGTCCGACTAGGTTCCACAGATCCTGTTTTCAGTGGAGGCCCGGGGAGAAATGCTCCAGAAGCATTAATAAATACCTTATTCATGGGAGACTTTAACTACTCCTCTATAGACTGGGAAATATACACTGTCTGTAACTCACAGGGGCAATGTTTCCTAGACTTTTTCAACACAAGCACCCAAAACCAGATAGTGCACTCTCCAACCACAGGATCAAACATAATGAAGTTAGTACTCACCAACCCTATTAGTGAAGTCGGACCACAAAGGTGTCTCCCTCGAAATAAAAATTAATCTTTAAACCCAACTAAATCTGTAACAGTTAGTAACTCTACTAAAGCAAACAACATCCTTTTAAGTGATGGTTTGGCAAAATTCATGGCTCCACCAAACCTCAAGAGCACAGCTATCTATGCAGAATTATTTACAGAAACCCTGTACAAACAAGTAAATGCCTGCATTGAGGCTGTTGTACATGCCAGAAGTAAGCCCAGCTCTAACACTAAAACAAGCCACACTGGTGGAATCCTATTCCTTACCTTAGCAGGCTATATAACAAAAGAAAAAAACAAGGCCAAATTCAGAAGGAGCAACTCTCATAGAGACAAGAGCTTTCTGATTCAATTAAATAAGAAACTAAGAGGTCTAATAGGCCAATCACAAGGTCAGAATAGCCTCTCAGGCTAAAGACAATCACAAGGCCTTCTTCTGCTATGTCAGAAATCTTAAAAGTAATACTCAGCAGTGTGCAAAACTTGTGGTAAATGGCACGACCTTCACTGAGTAGGATGACGTAGCAAATCTACAGCCTGATAAATTTTGTTCTAATTTCACCGCCACCCCCCTTACTACACTTGGTGAAATCCCTTTTAACATATCCCCCAAACTATCAACAGGGAGCAGATCCTGGAGGTGCTTGCTAAGGCCAAAAATCACTTCTTCAATAGGCCCTGATAATATTCCTAGTTGCCTCATAAATAGCCTCAAACATGGCCTAGCAGTACCACTTAAGGCACTCAGCTACAGCCTCAAAATAGGTTACACGCCAGGTGAATGGAGGGACACAATGGTCATCTCTCTTTATAAGGGTGGACCATCAACTGACCCCAGGAACGACAGACCCATCTGTCTGACAAATGTAATATGCAAAACCATGGAATGAATTATCATGGAAATGATCAACAAGGACATTGGCAACCTGCAGACACTGGGCCAATTCCAATTTGACTTTGTTAAGGGAAGGTCTTGCCTACTTAAACTGGTAGACTGCTTTGAGGGGATCACCATGGCTATAGATGAGGGGAAAATGATGCATACCACCTACCTTGATCTGGCCAAGGCAATCACTACAATACCCCACTTATGTATTGTTTGCAAACTCTTATAACTAGGCATAAATCCCCATATAACTTGCTTTATTGCCAGCTGACTCACAGACAGGACCCAAGAAGTCAGGATCAGCATGAAGGCACTGGTCACCAGCAGAGTTCCTTAGGGCTCTGTGTTGGGCCTGATCCTGTTTAGCATTTACTTCTTGGAAATCAAGGCTAATGTCAGAGACCTCTGACTTACCAAGTTCACAGATGACTGTAAATTAGGAGCTATTGTAGATTCCTGCCCATGACACCAACATCCTACAACAGGGTCTACCACAAACAAATGACTGGTGCTAAATCCACAGATTGAAACTCATTGCAAAGAAATACATTATAGAGCCCATTGGGGAAAGTTTCCACCCAAGCTAATTACTTCATCGATAAAACACCCCTAACAGTTACCCTGATAGTTAGGGATCTGACGACATATGTATACAGTGGCCTAATGGATAAGACATTGACATCATAAGCCAGGGATTGTGGCTTTCAGTCCCATCTGTGGTAATATACGCTTGATGCAAGTAGTAATCTGGCATTTGACCAACACATAGCCCAGATAGTAAGAACATAATTTTATTACCCAACTCATAATCATGGCATCCAGGTCCAAGGAAGTAATAGTACCACTCAACTCAGCCCTTATCAGACCCATCAACAACTACAATGCCCCCTTTCAGATGTACCTATCCAAGCACTTGCAACAGCTGGAATGCCCTCAAAGGTTCCTCACTAGGAGAATCCTGGGAATAAATATCCTGTCCTATGCAGATTGCCTTAAGGTTCTCCTACAGGTTACTGACATGTGATCTCTGCCTGGCATATAATGCATCCTTGAATCCAGCTCTGATGGATCTCTTGCATATCTACAAGACAAACAACACCAGAAACATTAGATCCAAGGACCTGAACTTTCTCTGCAACATAAATAGAACCTGCTTGAGGGACTGATATATGTCTCAAAAAATCCCCACATTATGGAATAAGTTCCCCAGCTACATGAAGCAGAGTTCATCCTTGTCCCTGTCCAAAAGAAACCTTGATCATTGGATGGAAAATCAGAAATTCACCCCAGCCTGGCCCCATGACTCTGATAGCCAGAAGTCAACAGTAAGTAAATTAATTCCGAACTAACATACCCTCCATGCACACACATAACCCTTAGCTACCTTTTTACTAATATACCCCACCATATAGGTATCCAAGGAATGCTTGAAGCAAATCTGGGTTGGGTTGTATGGCTAGGCTTGTAAATACCCCAGTGGTCATTAACCTAGTATGAACCTATGAACCTATCAGTCAGAAAAATTTACCTGAACATGTGATAACTCACAAACACAACACGCATCTATGACTTTCTCAAAGGTTAGGTTTGATTCTCTCAATAGCTCGCCTCTTATTTAGCTATCATTAGTTGTGCTACGGACAGCTATATCTTTGAATAATGATTCATATAAATGCCCAAATTCACAATCACTTACCCTAAGATTAAAATATCTGTCACATATGCAACTGTAGTATTTTGTGCCTCCTGGTTTCTGGTTGAGAATATTTGTGGTATATTGGCTTCTCCTCTGGCTCACAATATGCTTGGAATTTATCTTTCAATAGAGCCAGTCTGCTGTTCTCCTTCTCATTAAGACCAAAAGTATTAAATATCTAGATGACTTCCTTGCAGACTGTGTGAAAGAAAGTGTAGCACACCTGACTTTCTTGGCTTTGTCACTGTGGCAACTTGCAATTAGATGCAACTGAAATATCTGGATCCAGGGCTTCCAGTTTTCTGACAGGTTTCCCAGTATTATGAGAGCAGTTGGAGGTTGTTTCATTGACATCACAAGCCAAAAATCAATGGCAGTGTTCACAGACATTGATGGTTGATTTATATGCATATGTTCAAGGTATTTTTAAGTAAAAGCAAAGGATCTCCAAACTGGAAGAGCAGCAAAAGTAATAGAAAGTTAATTACACAGCCTGTATCTTTCTGGATGAAGGCAAAATAAATTAATGATTCTAGTATCCATCCTTTACTTCTGATACCAAGTTCAGTCTTCCAGACTCAAGTTCTGAATTCCTTCGTGAGACTTGAATGGTTTAAGGTCAGTGTAGGCATGAGGCCCTAGAACTGTGTTAGCTCAAAGGTTTATGTGTAAAAGTTAACCCAGAAAAAGAAAATTGGACATACCTCTTAACCTCTTAGTTCACGAAATCTGGTCAAAGCTAAAAATAAAGAGGAGGGCAAAGACCCAAAAATAAGGACAGATTTTAAATATTGCTGCTATAAACCTAGAAAGTAGCTGGAATAACAGGTTTTACATTAGCATGCATTTTCTGAAGGATTATGAAGTCTAAAACTCAAAGGTCTGTCATTATTTAATGACTTCCATCCTTATCAGTTTGCTGAAAACCACAGATTTTTATGAGGAACAGACCAAAAATATGAGGCAAACATCTGGACATTCTCCAAAAATCTGTAAATATGAGAGATATGAATGCAGAGATTACATACAAGTAACACTTTAGCAGCATGCCTGGTACCAAAGTGTACTAGAATTCATGAAATACACTTTGCAAGAGTGTGTAAAACAAATGCAATTTCATCATGTGCAGTATATACACAACATGTCACCTCTTCCACACAGCCAACTGTACTATATTTGTCAGTATGACATACACTGTAGACAGTGACATCAGCAGCAGTGCCAATAATCACTTCCATACTGGAATTTCTGATTGACAGTATGGAAATAAATTGTCATAATGCTAACTGCTTTTGCAGTCAGGACTAAAGCACTTACTTCAATGCATCATGTGTTACACATTGGAGCAATCTGCTTGCTACAGGGTTTTAAAAGTGGGATTTTTTTTTCCTTTTTTACTTATTAACTTAGGTAAGAAATTATAGGTTTAGACTTATATACTAGGTTAACTGCCCTTTGGGCTATTTTAAACTTAACCAGTTTTCCATTTGTGAGGATCAAACCCTGTATCTTGTATTTGTGAGGTAAACACCTTAAACATTATAACAGCCGCCCAGCCCACCATTATACCAACCTCTTAGAGTTGAAGGGTATCAGATAAATGAGCGAAACCAGGAGCTAGATGGGTCAGCTATGTTTTTTTTTTCAACCATACTGTCATGCATTGGAATCAATTTTAAAATAAGGAAGTAGTGCCCAAGTAGGGTAATATAATGCCATAGTTTAATTGTTTTAATAATGGCAGTCCTACCAACTGACCTGATATGGACCATATGCACTTGACTATGAAACTATTGCTTTGTCTGATCATGAAATAGATTATGGCAGCCAAAGAATTAATATCCCTTATGGGACTGCAGTGACTCTTGGCAGAGGTATGTCTCTTACATCATTAAATGTTGCATAAGCTAAAAGTTGCTATAGCTGTAGAACAGTCATCACTTTCAAAGACCTTGGTCCAAACTCCAGAGTAGCAGAATTAGAAATATACACAACTGGAACAGAATTAGAAATATACACAGCTAACATCTATTTTAGACATTGGATGTCAAAGTTGGTCTTGGATCTAACTTATTAACCACAGAACTCCATCACTATACCTATAGTTGTACCTAAGGTGTAAGTCCCAGTCCATGTAATGAATCACCCCTGTGCCATGAGATGGTGTGTTACCACTGCAGAGTGTCTGACTCAGACCTGAATTGTTTACGGCTTAGAAGCGGGTAGTATAAAGGTGTCAGCAAAAGTAAGGACCATGGATCTAGCTTTGACACTGGATGATAAAGGTAAAATAATGCAAGCAAACCATATGCACTGTTCCTACATCAAACTGCTAAAATAAATCATATTAATAAAAATGTAAGAAAATGCTGTAATTCACTTTAAATAATGGGAAAGCCTCTGAACTGTAGCTAGGTAGTCTGGTGCCCTGTGCAATTCCCCAGACTGGCGTCCTCTTAATGCAAGCTGAGGACTAATAAATAAATAAATAAATACATACATACATACAGAAGTAAATAAATCTCCCACTCTGAAACTAGCAAGTCTTGTGCTTCAAATGTAAAGAGTTGGTTTGCTTCAGTTAAATTACCTCCCAATGCTTCAATTCATTTTTTAATACCACTACCACATTCCCATTCCTTCTGACCATTCAAAGCACCTTTCATCTGGGGAAACTGCCCCCTTTCCCCCACTCCAGCTACACCTCTAGACAGCCTTATTCAAATTACTAAGTCTAGTTTAAAAATCCTTTTGCTAAGGTTAGAAGTGATAGACATTGACTAAGGATATACAGACAAATATTGTTAGAGGCTTATTTTTGTGGGGAGTACTTAAACCTTGCAACAGTAAAAGCTGGACTCTGACAAACTTAAATTCAGGTTAGAAAGTCACAAAACACCCTGTGTACAAGACTGAGCCATTTACCAAGGGGGCTAAGAACTGAGTTAAGTGTAGTTTCCCACAAACCATTTACACACTGTTATGTTATAACGCTGATCTCTCAGGGCAGATGTGAATTTACTAAGCTATGGTCTCAGGAACCCTAAGGCTATCATTTCTCTGCCCTGCTTATCACTTTTGTAAGGATTCTTCTCCAGGTAAAGGTTTTGCTGACTTCCTAAAACCAAACATACTGTCGGATGCATTCACAGGGTTTCCCAGTTTGACAATTTCTGCAGCTACTGCCACTTTAGTAGGGAAATTTAACCTTTGGGTGTCAGCAAGACCAGCTGTCAGTGAGCTGGAATGGGATCCAATACCTAATATTTGGTTTTGAAGCTACCTGGAATACTACACTTGCATTTAGTTTCTTTACATTCCTATGCATAATTCAGGTTTAATATAAATTTGGTAAAACAAATTTTTTTTGACAGTTACATTATGATGCATGCATCTTTCCTATTTTTGAGATGTCCTTTAACATGAGTTTTAATGATTTCTAAATGGATAGATCACAACATAGCTAATTCTGATCCTGGCATTCTATGTACAAGCCTGAACCCCCTGACACTCACCATCCACCTTAGAGATACAGCGTGTGTTGTGCCATATCGGAGTGGGCCTAGCATGTAAAATAATCCAAGTCACTGGAAGGTTTGGGCCATTTTCTTTTAAGGGTTACGGCCATTTGGCAAGTCACTTTAAAAAGAGCTTTCAGATGGATAATGAATAGAACAGGTAGGCAGGTGTAGCATAAAAGAATAACGAGGGTTTCATCAGCGAGGGAATAAATAAATTCACGGTTAATATGAGTGAGCAAAAATAAAATCCTAATGTTGTAGTTATTCCCTTCATTTAAAGTCTGTTCAGAGAAGATTTAAAAAAGTTTGTGTTAGGCTGTTTCTAATACTTTTTCATTTAATACTCAGATTGTTTTCCTTTTATTTGCAGAATAATAGAGCTGCGATCACAGATATCACCTGATCCACGCCTCTGTATGTTTCCAGTGACACCAGACGTCCTTATCCCTTCTAGGTCTGTTACAAGTGAGGTCTGAGGGCACCTGCACTGACAGTGATTTTTTTTTTTCTTGATGGGCACAGTAGACCTCCATTTGACCTATGACAGATGCCAGGAGAGCCGAGCACACCCACTGTTTTATAGCTGTGAAAGTTGTCACTGCTTACAGTACTTCGGACACTTGTGCACTCTAAATCCAGTGGTGGTCACACCTCAACAGATGCATGTCATTTTATTTATATTGTTTTGAGATTTTGACACTGCTGGCTTCTAACCAGTAATATTCACTGGTAAGACAGTGGGGAGGAATGATTTTCACAGCCTGTTATTGACTTTGTATTTCTCTGCCCAGCATTGTGATTGTTATGTTGTTGATGTCAATAAAGGAGATTAAACCTGAGCATGCTTAGTAACAGTGCTTGATTAAGGTGGACACATATTGAAAAGAAAATGCAAGCAAAGGACTGAATTTGCACCTGGGGGTGCTTCTTATACAACTTGTTGTCAGTGTTTATTTCCAAGGTAACAATCTTCTGGATTTTGTCATAATTGCAGAGTTCACAGCTTGATTTACCCCTTCTGTGAACTACTACTATGTATATGTATTAACAGTCACATCCAGCACTTGTAACTTACAGTTTCTTTTACCAATGAAGTGATCTTAATTTCAAAAATACAGTTTGGGGTACACTAAAACAATGCCATTGTAAAAAAAAAGGTAATTTGGTGCTGTTGTCATTTTTAAAGAACTGCATTGTCTGTCTGTAAGTTGCTTTTTAATTAAATGAATTGACTGTACTTTATTATTGTTCTGTGTTATCTTTATTATTGTTAAGTGCTTTTTACATTGACTATTGTATGGATTTTGGTGCAAAAGGGAAAGGATGCCCCACTGATGTGCCCATTATACAATGGAAGGGTCAGAGTCGGAAATGACTTTGTACATGACTGACCACACAGTGGGATCTGCACCGATGGGCTACTTTGCAGATTTTAGGTGCTATGTAAAATCATTTGGTATGGTGTGACTCTGTGATAAGGCCTTGCTTCATTGGAATATGAGATCAGATTGAAAAGTTATCTTATACAACTTAATTTCTTTTTATTTTTTTCCATTTTTGCAGTTGTTAAAATCATAAACATTTAAAAAAAACATTTAAGTAAAGACAAACATCACATACATGATAAATAAATACATAAGTAAATAAATCAAACAAAACTAATAGAATAGTTAATTTATCAGACAGAACTTCAAAGAAAGAAGTAAACTCCTAAACAAATGATATTGAAAGTATCTCATTAAAAAAGTCTCCAGCTCTACAGAGCGGGAAAGGATGCTGATTCCACAGAACTTGGGCCAAATAGGAAAAATAATAAATGCTCAATGATGAAAGCCTCTTTCTGCAAGCATATATCAGCACCTCAACTAATGATCTGAACAAAAACATAGGGGCATAGAGGACCAGTAACTCACTTAGGCATTTACCTTTTTTCAGATGTATCATTAATAAGTATAACTGCAAAGTAATTCATTTTGAAATTAATACTTTAAAAATGGTCACTGCAATGCATGGAAGAGATATTATTTTCAAATTTTTAATGGGCAGTATTAGACAGCTTTGGGCTAAGGCATTCATTTAACAGGTTTTTTTTCTTTCTCCATCACATTCTCATATGTTCATAGGTTCATAGGAGATTACTAGGCTAAAGGTGAAGTCCCAAGACTGGAAAAACTCCCTTATCAGCCTCAACAAAAGGTTGAGATCCCCCATCAAACCCTCTAAAGCTAGCTATGAAAACAGAATTGCAGCAGATAGTAAAGACAACCACAAGGCCTTCTATAGTTATGTAAAGAATCTCCATGGCAATACCCAGATTTGCTCTGAGGTACTGCACAATGATATCTCCCATACCGAGCCAACAGATATTGCCAATATACCGGTGGACAGATTCAGTGCTAACTTTACCCCCCCCCCCAAAAGGACCAATCACAATACCAGTAGATTGTCAGGCACCCAGTATTACTGCTGCACAGGTTAAAACAGCACTGTCCAAAGCCAAGAATACAGCTTCTATGGGACCTGACAGTATCCCTGGCTGTGTTCTACATGAACTACAGAGTGAACTGGTACCTCACCTGTGTGTCCTGTTCAATCACAGCCTCACCTCAGGCTTTATCCCTACAGAATGGCACACTGCAACAGTCATCCCTCTCCACAAAGGAGGAGCATCTACAGACCCCGGGAACTACTGCCCCATTAGCCTGACAAGTCTGATATGCAAAGCTATGGAACGCATCATCATGGACCTAATAATTAAGGATATAGGGAATTTCCAAACTCTGGATCCTACACAGTTTGGTTTTGTGAAGAGTAGATCATGCCTGCTCAACTTGGTCGACTTCTTTGTGTCAGTTACCAAAGCTGTGGATGAAGGTAAGGTGGTTCATACAGCCTACCTTGATCTGGCCAAGGCCTTTGATACCATTCCCCACTCAGGAATTATAGAAAAACTTACTAAGCTAGGCATCAACCCTTATATCACTAGGTGGGTTGCAAACTGGCTCACAGATTGAATCCACAGTGTGAAAGTAGCTGACTCCAAGTCAGACTGCCGACCAGTCATGAGTGGAGTCCCTCAGGGTTCGGTCCTGGGTCCTCTCCTGTTTGGTATCTACTTCTCTGAAGTCCAGGCCAACATGAAGGGACTCTGGCTGACAAAATTTGCAGACGATTGCAAGTTGGGAGCTATTATTAACTCCCGGAGTGATGTTGACATCTTACAGAAAGGCCTCAATGAGACCAATGACTGGTGTCAGAACCATGGCCTTAAGCTCAATGCCAAAAAATGTGTCGTCATCCCCTAGGGAAAAAACCCGGTTCCTTTGAATTACCACATTGATGGTAGTCCACCGAATACAGAAGGTGTTATAAGAGATCTGGGAACACAGGTTGACAGCAACCTCTCTTTTGACCACCACGTTGCCAATGTGGTCAGAAAGTCCTTCTATGTGGCACATCTCATTACTAAGGGTTTTGGATCCAGGAAGAAAGAGGTCATTGTTTCTCTCTACTCTTCCCTCATTAGGCCAGTCATCGAGTATAATGCCCCATTTGGCATATACCTCACTAGACACCTACAACAATGGGAGAGGCTGCAAAAGTACCTCATATAGAGGATCCTAGGCCTTAAACACTTGTCCTATATGGACAGTCTCAAAAAACTCCAACTATTCTCTGTCTCATATCGCCTACTTAGAGGTGATCTCTGCTTGACTTACAAAGCCATGTCTGACCCAGTTCTGTTAGAAATGCTACATCTAAAGAAATCCCAATCCCTCTGCACCACATACTCCAAAGACCTCAACCTCATTACCACAATCAACAGAACATGCTGGAGAGACAGGTTCATAACCCAGAGACTGCCCATGCTATGGAACAGACTTCCCATACATGTCAAGCAGAGCACCTCACTGGCCCTCTTCAAGAAAAATCTTGATGAGTGGATGGGAAATAGAAAATTCACCCCGGGGATCACTCCAGTGGCTCTACTCGACAGAGGCACTAGGATCTAAGGTCAGGTGGCACGATGCCAGGTTAATCCTATGGGCTAGGCTTGTAAAGGCTCCAGGGCCATTAGCCTAGTACACACCTATGAACCTATAATAGCCTTTACAAGCCTAGCCTTTATTACCAGAATTTTACCTGATCCCTAAGGGCTAGAGGATGGAGGATAGCTTAGTTTTGTGCCTATGCCTTTGAGTATTTTACAGACTGTCCTTGTCCATAAGGGACATGGCAGCCACTTCAGGAGTGAATTTATGATTATGATTAATCCAAACTGCACTTGAAGAGGGTCAGGGAAGGGCTCTGCTTTACATGAATAGGAAGCCTTTTCCAAAAAAGGGGTAATCTCTGAGACACATATCTATCTTTGCAGCATGTTTTGTTTATGTCACAGACCAGGTTTAGATCTCTAGACTGGGTGACCCTCATGCAGTTTGTCTTGTGAATGAACAGCTCCATTTGTGAGTGCCTTGCAGGTTTGGCATTGATCACCTCTTCATAGTTGGTAGAAGACACAGTAAAGGGACTGGGCTTTTAGTCTATCCACACAGGACATGTTTATACCCTGTATTTTTTTTTTGTAAGGAAACTCTGAGGCCACTCCAGCTGTTGCAAGTGCCTGGTCAAGTACATGCAAAAAGTACAGGCCACCACCTGCCTTCTAAGACTGATCCATATAACAATTGATAAGAAGCATCAATACTTGAACATTTTGTTTGTCTTTGCCATTTGGAAATTATTATACTTTGTGCAATCTTATTTCTAACAGACTGTTTCCATGGATTATCTGCTACTGGTATGAGATCTCAAGCTAGCTGGAATTTGCTTAACAACTTTTTTGTAGCTCAGTTACTTCTTATTATATGTAACAATATTGGGGGCTACATTTACTGAACTACAGAGGCTTCATGAGACGGGCAAACAAACATACTAATGGAAATGTGGATTTCCTTGTTTTATCATAAGGCAGTCTGATCTGGGAGGATACATCTATAATTGTGCTCATTACTTTCTGTTTTGTAGAGAATAATCTTTATGATGAGAATGTAGGTATTATTTATTTACACCTTGCTGACCAGGTTAGTCCCTCTAGGACAATGGCCTATTTTCAGGGGAGACCTGAGGTAATACTCATATTGACTAGGGGACATCTCACCAGGCTATAGGGAAACTTCCCCTACTCTTTGGAGAAGAGGAAGTGAAGCACTTTCTGGAGCTGCTAGGTGGTCCTCAAAGGTTGCTACTGCAGTTCTGAGAATTCCAAAATGGAGGAGAGTGCAGCACAGCTGGATAGAAGAGCAGGAGAAAGCTTACTGAAGGAAGGAGAAGGAGATAAAATAGCTGTTACAGATTTGGAAAATGGAGGAATGAAGACAGATGTGTGGGCAGATTGGATGAACCAGGCAAAAGCAAAGGAAGGAGAGGAAGTACAATGGAGTGGCATTGTGGAGGGAGTATTATGGGAGTAGGAAACTGAAAGAATGGAAACACAGGCAACAGCTGGTGAAGGTAAAACAATAGAGGCATTCTTGGCTGATGCCAGTTTTCAGGGTTTACCTCTGCAACATGATTTTTTGCTACAATAAAGAAGTTATGTAGATGCACCAAGGCATGGAAGGATGGAAAAAAGGAACTGAGAGGGGACAAACATTTGCATTTTTCCAACAACCACATTGAAGATGACTGCAATACGAATAAAAAGTAAAAGTAATGGCAATATGAACAGAGATGATATTATGGATACTATTATTTACCAGTAGGATTTAACATTAAAGACATACGAACATTAATTCATTTGGGAACTCAACATTTTTGCGAAGTGACATTTGAAAGCTTTAACTTGCTGGAAGATTATAACTGAGATTGAAAAAGAAATACAGTAGCACTATGGGAGGAGTACTTATTTCAGAGCTTGCGACTACAATTAAAAAAACAAATAATTGTGCACTTTAGGACTTCAGATATGAATCACCATGAGTTAAAACATTTTTTTCTTTCAGTGTGTAGTAAAGTACATGAAGTTAAAAAATATGTGAAGAAAGAAATGTTTGGATTGGGGGTTGAGAAGTGTGTAACAATGGATATTAAGGATGGGAAAATTCAAATGATTTCAAATACAAGAATTGTGAATGGTAAGTACTGGGACCAAAACAAAGCAAGCCATTTCTACAGGGATGATATTCATTTAGTACAAAACTGTAACTAACAAAGGTGTGGCCTATGTGTGGAGAGGGGGCATACATTAAAAAAAATGTAATTATTTTTGTAGAAAATATGAAAAAATGATACACTTCTAGTTTGACTGTCCCATATTAGAAAAGGAAAGAGGAAAATTCAGAAGAAAGACAGACAACAGAAAACATTATTACAGTGGATTTTTAAAGAGACTGTGGCATGGGGAAGGGAATATTGATGAAAGATTAAACAGTGAATAGATAGAGAGAAAATGATAGCTCAGAGTAAGGTTAGTAATATACAAGAAGACAACGGATTTGCAATTTTTGAATGTAAAGAGGAAGAAGATGGAGAAATGGAGACATGAAAAGAGCAAGACGCATGTAGAGAAAATCAGTTAGTGGGAGACTCAGGAGAAGGAAAAGAAAAATAAGACCTAGAAGTAAAACAGAAAAAGGATGATATATAAATATCAGCATTAAATGTGAATAGCATTAGAAACGAAGGGTTGGCAGTGGCGTGATGGTGTAAAAATAAAAATGTATTTTTTGCTTGCTAGATACCAGATGTGACAAAGAAGAAAAAAAGGAGAAGAATACAGGTATCGCGGGGGCCATATTGTTTGGTTTGTAGGAAGGAGATATGTTCTGGAATAGGGATTCTTATAACAATTAAGAAATAACGATTTTAGATATAACAATAGTAGTGCCAGTAAGGGCACTGATATACAATATGACAGTGAGATAAAATGTTGAAGATTAATAGCAATTATGACATAGTGAAAACTCCACATAACACTAACCACTCACAACCATTAACAGTCCCCAAGAAACAAATCTGATATCCTATTATTAAATATAAATATTAGAAGTATCACCAACAAAGTCCATGAACTGTGTGCCAACCTATCTCTATACCCACCTGATATTGTACTAATAACCGAAACTTGGTTTAAACCCAACATTTCCAATAGTGAGATTCTCCCTCAAGGGTATGATATCCTATAGAATGACAGAATAAGCAGAAAAGGTGGCGGTGTACCATTACTCTTTAAAAGCCACCTTTCTCTAGAAATGTTAGACCAAAAACTCCCTGGCTTTGGTAATGCTGAAGTGATACTTGCCAAACTTAACATTAATACAAAAAACATATAAACATAGTTGGAGCCTATATTCCTCCCGGGGACAACATCCATACACTAGAAAATATATTGAACTGATCCACATCATCAATGCCCCATGAAACAATAACCATGGGTGACTTCAATATTGACTGGTCAAACTGCAATTCCCATAACTCCACTAACCACATCAACCTCTGTGCCTTCACCTAGCTTATTCAATCCCCCACCAGGATTGACAAGTCATCCAATTAGCACTCCATTCATGACTGGATCTTAACTAATAAAATGGACCTCTCCTCTCACTCTGGCTGTCTCCCAGATAGCGTCAGTAACCATCTTCCAACCTACCTTCTCAGACAAAGAATCAATTCAACTAAACAAACTATTTTCCAACAAATAAGGAACAAAAAAAAACCCTTAACCTCAAAAGCTTCCCAAACCTCCTCATAAACTGTAATTGGTCACTATTTATACTACTTCTCTTAGGCAATGCTGTAAAATATTTTAATACTACTTCACTTTATGGCCCCTCTCAGGACAATCAGAGTTAAATCTAACTTTGCTCCATGGCTTAACAAACAAACTAGATCACTGCTAAAAGCAAGGGACAAAGCCTGGGAACATTGGTACAAAACAAAATCCCAAACTATTAAACAAACCTTCTGAGAACTTAGAAACAATGCAAAAAAAAAAGTGAAATAGGACAAAATAAACCACTACTCTGACATCCAAACTAACCACCGAAATAGCCCACAAAAATTTTGGTCAGCCATTAACAACATATTCCGTCCTGGGAAAGCCAGCAAACCCCCACCCCCCCCCCCACACACACACACACACACACACACACACACACACACACTACTAACAATAACTCAGATAACACAGCTATGCAATTCAATAAATACTTTACTGAAACTATTCTAGCCCTCTCTAACATATAAACCTTCCCACAGATTCCAGATACCCCTATTCACAGAGAAAACAATACCACCTTCTACCTTCAGCATTTCTCATCTGGGACAATAAACAACTACTCAAGAAATTAAAACCCACTACACTAGCTGCAGACAGCTTACCAGCAGAATTTTTAAAAATAGCTGCCGAGGGCATTGCCTACCCAGTATCCATACTTATCAACACATCCATATCTGAACAAGAAGTTCCTACCATTTGGAAAACTTCCACTTCATAAAGGAGGCAGCTCAACAGACCTATCCACCTATCAACCAATTGTTATCCTCTTCCCTCTAATTAAGATACTAGAGAGAATTGTATGCAAGCAAATCTTGGATTCCCTGCTTACTAACAAACTAATATCCAATACCCAACAAGGCTTCCTCCCACACCACACTACTACCACAGATCTAATGTCATTCACTAACACTTTAAGCCATTACAGAAACAACAGTGAATTCATATCCTCTATCTTTCTAGACTTATCCAAAGCCTTCAATATGGTCTCTCATAACAAACTTGTGTCCTCTGTGACCTGAATCTAAGCCAGTTTACTCTTGCCTGGTTCCAGGACTACCTCTCTGGCGTCAGCAAGCAGTACATTGGCAACAAAATCTATCATCCCTTCTTCCTGTAAAGCTAGGAGTTCCTCAAGGCTCTATACTAGGCCTCCTACTCTTCTCAGTATTTACAAATAATCTCCATTCTTCAGCCCCGCATGCCTCGGCCATTCAGTATGCAGATGATTCTAAGTGGATATGTGTTGCCACTACCTTACAAGAACTACATACAAAAACATGAGTCATTCTTAGCTGTAGAAACTTGGCTAACTAACTTCCACCTTATTTTAACCTCCCCAAAAAACAAACTTATGATATTCTAGAACTGCAGCAGATACTAAAAACAATCACAAAGCCTTCTATAGCTATATTAAGAACCTCCATGGCAATACCCAGATTTGCTCTGAGTTACTACACAATGGTACCTCCTATACTGAGCCAACAGATATTGCCAACATACTGGCCAACAGATTCAGTGCCAACTTCACTCCTCTCTCCCCCCTAAAGGACCAATCACAATACTGGAAGAATGCCAGACACCCAGCATTACTGCAGCACAGGTTAAAGCTGCATTGTCCAAGTCCAAGAATACAGCTTTCATGGGACCCAATAATATCCTTGGCTGTGTTCTACATGAACTACAAAGTGAACTGGCACCACATCTGTGTGCCCTGTTCAGTCATAGTCTCAGCTCAGGCTTTGTCCCTACAAAATGGTGCACTGCTGCAGTCACCCCTCTCCATAAAGGGGGAGCAACTACAAACCCTGGGAATTATTGCCCCATTAGCCTGACAAGTCTGATATGTAAAGCTATGGAGTGCATCCTCATGGACCTGATTAACAAAGATATAAGAAATCACCAAACTCTAGACCCCATGTAATTTGGCTTTGTGAAAGGGAGATCATGCCTGCTCAACCTGGTTGACTTCTTTGAGTCAGTCACCAGGGCTGTGGATGAAGGTAAGGCAGTGCATGCAGCCTACCTTGATCTGGCCAAGGCCTTTGATACCATTTCTCACTTAGGAATTATTGATAAACTCATCAAACTAAACATCAACCCCTATATCACTAGGTGGGTTGTAAATTGGCTGACAGATAGAACACACAGTGTGAAAGTAGCAGACTCCAAGTCAGACTGCTGATCAGTCACGAGTGGAGTCCCACAGGGATCAGTCCTGGGTCCTCTCCTGTTCAACATCTACTTCTCAGACGTCCAGGCTAACACAAAGAGACTCTGGCTGACCAAGTTCATAGATGACTGCAAGCTGGGAGTCATTATTAACTCCCCAAGTGATGCAGACATCCTACAGAAAGGCCTCACTGAGACCAATGACTGGTGTCAAAACCATGGCCTTAAGCTTAACGCCAAAAAATGCATCGTCATCCCCTTTGGTAAAAACTCAGTTCCCACAAATTACCACATTGATGGGAGCCGACTGAACACTGAAGGCATTATATGAGATCTGGCGACACAGGTTGACAGCAACCTCTCCTTCGACCATCACATTGCCACTGTAGTCAGAAAGTCCTTCTATGTGGCACATCTCATTACCAAGGGTTTTGCATCCAGGAAGAAAGAGGTCATTGTCTCTCTCTCTCTACTCTTCCTTCATTAGACCAATCATCGAGTATAATGCCCCATTTGGCATGTACTTCACTAGACACCTGCAACAGCTGGAGAGGCCACAGAGGTACCTCACAAAAAGGATCCTAGGCGTTAAACACATCCTACATGGACAGACTGAAAAGACTCCAGATATTATCTGTCTCATACCGCCTACTTAGAGCAGCAAATTTTGTTATGCATGTTTTTCAGAGTTGGTATGCAGTAGTTTCACACTAGAGCATAGACAGCATTCACTACTAAAAGGTCCAAAGAACCAGTTATTCTCTCTCTCTGTCTTACACACGCGCGCACACACACACACACACACACCCACACACACACACACACACACACACACACACACACACACACACACACACACACACACACACACACACACACACACACTCTGAAGAATATTGATAGTTGTCATAATTACAGGATTGCACTTATATCAGGTTCATTAACAGGAAGCAGTGTCATCTCTTTATTGTAAATGATTGTAATCCTTATTTAAATTGTTCACATTTTCTTTAAAATTTAGAAGTGTAGCATATTGGTGGAAATTTCAGCCCCATCATAACATTTCCCCCTCCATTTAGTAATAATCAGTACTGTAGCATGGGTGGGATGAAGAAGCAGCTGCGACAGGGGTACAAGCAGTTAGGCACTGCAGTTGTTGCAAATTGGGGATTAGTAGAAGACTGACTGACCTAGCTGAAGCTCTGGTAATAATGCTAACACTGTGAATCAATGGCTTTCAGGTAGTCCTTTTTAATTGGTACTCTATTCTTGGCTTACTCTAAACTGTTTAAAGTCTTTTGTGATCCATTTACATTTTCTTCATCGCAAACCCCCCACAAACAGTCATGCTAATTGTTAAAGTTGCCAGCTCTACTCATTCAGCAGTGGCTGACAGTTATCGCATCAAACCTCTAGTTAGATAAATGGCATCTGCCTGTACCTCTTGGTACTGAGCATAATGTTGGATTTACATGCATAAAAGCAACATTTTACTTTCCTAAAATGAGTATTTACCAATTTGCTTATGGAATTTTGTAGTGTAACTAATCTCTACTATGTATACAAACATTTCTTCAATAACTAACTTTTTATAGGTTCATAGGTTTATAGGTATATACTAAGCTAACAACCAGCAGGACCCTTAAAAGCCTAGCCATGAAACTCAAATGTGACCCACAAATTTGATTTATATTTGATTTATAGTGGGTGATTTACTGACTGCCTCTGTCCTTCAGAGACATAGGAGCCAGACCAGGGGTGAATTTCCAATTACCCATCCATTGGTCCAAATTGTACTTAAATAGGGATAGGGAGGAACTCTGGTTCACATGGATGGGGGGCCTGTTCCAGAGAATGGGAACTCTGAGAAACATTTCTGTCTCTCCAACATGTTCTATTTATGTTGCAAGGCTTTGAGGCCGTCAGCATAGGATACTGTGCTTACTCCCTGTATTCATTTTGTAAGGAACATTTGTGGATGTTCCATTTGCTGCATGTGTCTAGTCAGGTACATACTGAAGGGGGTATTATTTCTGTGATGGGCCTGATGAGAGTTGAGGGCAGTGGTATGATGACCTCTCTTGACTTAGATGTCATGCCTTTGCTTATAAGTTGAGCAACATAGAAGGATTTTCTTACTACCTTGAACACATGTTGGTAGAAGGCTAGGTTACTATCTACATGGGTTCCCAGATCTCTGACTAGTGAATCAACTTTTACGGGTGTTTTATTGATGATGTAGTTACCTGGGATGGCAGACTTGACTTCCCAAAAGGTACTATAATGCATTTCTTGGTACTGAGTTTTAAGCCATGGCTTTGGCACCAAGCGTTTGTCTATATTAGACCTTCTGAATGTTGTTCTCATCTTGGGGGCATTCAATGATTACTCCCAGTTTGCAACCATATGCAAACTTGGTTAGTAGAGACCTTCGACATTGGCTTTGACATCCAAGAAGTAGATGCCAAAAAGGAGTGGGCCTGGCACACAGACCTCACCGACCCTAACCTCATGGGTCCTATCAGTGCACTAGCTAGTTATCCGGCATGTTATAAAGGGGTTTATACATAGTTCTGTAGGTTTGTTGACAATACCTGAGTGGAGTATTGTACTGAATGCCTTAGCCAGATCTAGGTAGGCAGCATGCACATTTTTCCCATCATCCACTGATCTACTAGCTTAGTGACCTTTTCAAACAAGTCCACCAAATTCAGTAAGCATGACCTTCCTTTGACAAAGCCAAACTGGGATGGATACAGTATCCAAAGGTCTGCTATGCTCTTGTTGATAATTTCCATGATAATTCTTTCCATGGCTTTGAAAATAAGACCAGTCAGACTAATGGGTGCGTAGTTTCCAAGATCTGTTGAAAGTCCTTTCTTATGAAGAGGTGATCATCGCAATCCTCCATTCACTTAGCATAACGCCTTTTTTAAGAATATAGTTAAATAATGACTTTAGGGGTTTTTGGCTTTAGTAAGTGTAGCCAGTACATGTTCCCTAGTTATAGTTGGAGGGTTATGACTGAGAGTATTATTGGGTTGATGGTTAGGGGTGAAAGGGGGAAAAGTTTGAACTAAATTTGTCTGTTAACAGATTTGCTATATTGCCAGGCTCAGTGAATGTGGCATCATTATCACTCAGTTCAGCACATTGCTGAGTGCTGCCCTTGAGGTTTCTGACAGCTGTAGAAGGCCTTATGAATATTTGTCATCTAGGAGGATATCATAGCCTCATAGTTGGCTTTGTTTGACCTAATTAGCCCTTTTAGATGCCCATTTACTTTGATGAGAGTGTTTTTATCTTTATGGGAATTGCCCTTCCTGATTTTTTGCCATTATTTTTTCCTTTTGTTGTATATCCTGATTAATTTAGGATGCCACTAGGGTGGTATGTTTCTAGAGCTAGTCCTGGGCTTACTTCTGGAAGGCATGCAGCCTCTATGCAGCCATTGACATGGCTGTACAGAGTGAATGAGAACTGTTCAGCATAGACTGGTGTGTTCTCAGGGTTTTGTGGGGCATTGAATTTTGACAAAATATAACTTAAAAACAGGTAATTTGTCTTGGAATAGTTCTTGTTACTGTTTTATTGAGAGTATATAGTTGATTTTGATTTTGAAGGAGACAAATTTATCAGCACACCTTTTTTTTAATTTTTGTTTTATTTAACATTTGTTTACTGGGAAAGTCCAACTGGGACAGAGCCCATTTTCAGTAGAGGCCCAGGGGGAAATGCTCCAGATGCATGTCTTTGGAATGTGGGAGGAAACCGGAGCACCCAGAGGAAACCCATGCGAATGCAGGGAGGGCATGCAGACTCCACACAGAAGGCACCCCAGCCAAAAATTGAACCGGAGAACCTCTTGCTGTGAGGCAACAATGCTAACCGCTGCACCAGTGTGCCTCAAGAGGACAAGACATGGGGGAGGTTGCAGCTTTCTCCCATATTTGTGAGCATGAGGTCTAGTATACTGGAGCCTCTAATGGGTGTATTCACTATTTGATCAAGGATATTTGGATTTACGAAGTCCATGAATCTCTGTGCCTGTAGATTTGAGGCTGTGTAGGATTCCCAATCAATAGAGGGGTAACTAAAGTCTCCCATGAGTAGAGCATTAGGTTGGATGGTAAGTGTATCCATTATGTCTAAGCAGTGTTCCCATCTCACACTGAAGTAATGTGAAGGATGCTTAAGCAGCAGTACCATCTGTGAGATGCACCTCAGCCACTTGCAACTCACTCTGGTCATGCTTGATGAAAGAAGGATGAGAAGAGGTAAAAGAAGAGTTTGGTCTGGTGAATGAGGAGGAATCCCATGAAAAGGAGGGAAAAAACTCCCACTGCATTTGTTGGCTTGATGGATTATTTTCAGAACCCATCAGTCTGAAAAAAATCTGTTGCCAAAGAGAAAAATGGAGGTTGAGATATTCTGGAAGTATTACAGGACTACCAGAGTGGGAGGAGAGAGGAACATCCCCTCATATAATTAGACTGTCCCTTCTTTTGTAGGTCCCTATTTCCTTTTTTGGAACCTCCCTGTCATTGCCTTTTAAATGTCTGCTTTCCAGTAGGTTGCTGAGACTGTTTATTTTGCACTTTATTGAAATTAGATGAAGGAGCATATAATCTCTTGATAAATTTGGAGAAGGAGAGTTGAAAGATCTGAGAGATCCCTTCAATCCGCTTCTCCCTCCCATCACACTTTTTAATGACATCTGCACCAGAAGGTCCAAAAACTAGTTCACTAGCCAAGGGAAAATTCAAAATTTCATTTTGACATTGTCTGGGAGGTATTGTGAATGTAAGTAGGCAAATCTCCTCATAACAGTTCCAGTGACAGAGCCCTGGAAGTGTCATCAGTAGAGTCATATGTGCATTTTAAACAATGGGTAGGGACTTGAGAAACAGCAAAAAAATAAATTACAGAAAGCAGACTTTTTCTCAAGCGGCAACAGATGCCAACACATTCATCATATTCTCACAAACGGTCAAGATAAACTTCAACACATGAGCTTGATAATTTGCAGATTCTAAAAACATTTGTAGAAGCATACACGTTTTTCCCCCAAAAGTTTCTTAAGCCTTCCCATTCTTGTCAGAAGGAGAGGGATTGGTATTCACAAAATGCTTAACAGCAACTAGGTTTACCAAAGCTATAGGTTCATAGGTAATTAGGCTGGTACTAGGCTATCAGCTGTTGGATCAGGTCTGGGAGTAGTGCATAAATACTTAAAAGAATAACAAACCTTATATTGTCTATCTGCTTTTTGGGGTGCAACAAGCTGACTGACAGGGAAATTGCAGGCTGTGAGGAAAAAAATCCTCTAAATCAGAAATAACAGAAATAATAGGCAAAGGTTCAGGAATTTCCTGTTGTAATTAATCATAATATTTTCTGAGAGACTGAGTAACATCATTGTTTTCTCATTGAAACAAATGATTTATTTATTTATTTATTTGACATTTGTTTACTGGAGTGGTCTGACTGGGACTACAGAACCCATTTTCAGCAGAGGCCTGGAAGACAAGCTCCACATACAGTACAATACAAATACAGTATAATCCAATGCAATAAAATTACATTAGAAATACTATACAAAAAATAAGTTGAAAGAACAAATTGCTACACGATGGTACAATATATTACTACACATCTAGACAAATCTATACAGTTAAAACATTACAGACAATAATAGTCACTCTCACCATACATGATGTAGACAGTGCCCAAAAAAGTAGTACGTAGACAGTGTCCAAAAAAGTAGTACGTAGGTAGTGCAATGTGTGACTGACAGTAACAGTACATGCAAAATAGAATGTTAGTTTCAGTTAGGAAAATAGCAACCAGAAAGTTAATGATGCAGATAGATTGTGAGAGAGAGTTAAGAAGAATAGAAGCAATAAAGCCTGAGCAGTTAAGGATATGGTATAGAATCAGAGAAGGAGTTAGAAGACTTTTAGGATCTTGCAGTCTGTGAGGGACTGAAATGTGACAGAAGAGGAAGACCTGAGCATTAGGCAGGCTTTATGCAGGAGCAGAGCCATGTATTTTTGAGATGATTTTTTTAAAGAGGCTTTGAAATGGGTTAGGCCAGGCATAGACCTGGTAGCTAGAGGTAGTGAATTCCAAAGTATAGACAGAGTATGAAAAAAGAGAGTGACCAGGTTTTATTGTGGGTTTTGAGTTAGCTGAGAGATTTTTGTCTTTTGATCATAGAGATCGATTGGCTAGTGCAGGGCAGGCAGTAGGCTTGAAAATAAGGTTGCGCAAAGTGGATAGCTGAATAAAGGCAAGTTGGTTGGGGAATTCAAGCCAATTTAATTCTAGGAGTGGTTTACAGTGGTGTGTGTGATATTTATAGTTTGTGACAAACTTTGCAACTTTGTTGTAGCACTGTTCCAACTTACGTAGGGTAGAATTTTGTAAGTTAGTTAAGACAGGGACACCATAAAGAAGGGGGGAAACAAAAATGTTTTTGCTAGGGTAGTTTTGGTTGCTTTAGTAAAGAAAACTCAGTCTTTATCAATTCCATAGCCAAATTTACAACATCCTTCACTATCAATAATGTACTCCCATCCCCACAAACATGTCCACATGTCTCCCCCTCCCCTAGTAACTCCAGCCCCCAACCCCCTTCCTTCTCCATGCACCCCATCCCCATGTATACTATAAAACAACTACTCCTAAAAATGAAACCATGTTCTAATGCTCCTGACGAAATACCCTCCTATTTCCTAAAAATAGCAGCAGAAGCCATTGCCGTCCCTATCTGCATTCTAATAAATCGATCAATTTCAGAATGCCATGTTCCCCAACTGTGGAAAAAAGCCTTCATTATTCCACTCCATAAAGGAGGCAACAACAATGACATCCCAAACTTCCAACCAATTGCTATTCTATCTCCTATTTCTAAACTCCTTGAAATATGTGTTCACCTTCAACTCCTACCCTACCTCTTAAACAATTACCTCCTTACTCCTACCCAACATGGATTCCGACCAGGCCATAGTACCACCACTGCCCTTCTCTCCTTCCTAGAGACCATTAATAAGGCCCGTGACACTGGTCATATTGTATCTGCCCTCCTCTTAGACATGTCTAAGGCTTTTAATACTATCTCTCACAGTCTTCTTGTTACCAAACTTTCAAAACTAAACCTATCCCTCTCCTGTATTATTTGGTTCACCAGTTACCTACCCAATAGGCATCAAGCCTTCAAATGGAAGAAAGCTATTTCACCCTTCCTAGATACGCACACAGGTGTACCTCAAGGCACAATCCTAGGTCCCCTACTATTCAATATCTTCATAAATGACTTCTATCATGCCATCCCCAATATCAACCTCATCCAATATGCCGACGACTCCACTATAATCTGTTCCACCACCTCAACCTCCTCACTAGCACTATTAACCCAGGAAGCTTTCCACTCCACAGAACAATGGATGCTAGATAATCATCTAGCACTAAATTCAAACAAGACTAAACTAATGATGTTTACCCCTTCCAAAAACTTCATCCTTGATAAAAACTCATTCTCTATCACCACCCAAAATAATACAACTCTCGAAATAGTTTCTACAGCAAAACCTCTTGGGATTATCATTGATGATAAGCTCAAGTCTGATAGCCACCTACAAATAAATATTAAAAAAAACGCATAAAAAATTAGGCATGCTTTATCGTCACAACTGCTATATCTCTCCCTCTTCCAGGATTCTTCTTGCTACTACCTACCTCATCCCTTCCCTCCTATATTGTGCCTTTACATTTATCAACCAGCAGTCTTCCCTCAAAAGAAAGCTCTCCTCCTGCTACTATAAAATTTCAAAATTTGCAACTGGCCACAGAGCCAATACCCATCACTGTATTTCCCTACATCAATTGAACTGGCTAGAACTGCCTAACTATCTTAACTATATCCAACTAATCCAAGCACATAAACTTATTTTTTACCCCTCTCTCTGCCCCTCTCTTGCCTCAACCTTCAAAATCCATCTTCCTGATAGGTGTCTAAGATCTAACTCCCAGAATCTAACAGAACTGCATAAACCATCCCGTCCACCAGGCAACCACTTCCTATCTTTCTCACTTGCACGCCACTGGAATTCTCTTCCACCTGTCATCTGTACAACATCTAAACTCTCTATCTTTAAAGCCCTACTTCATTCACACCTAACTTTACAATGGGAATGCTCCTGCTCCCATCCTTCATAATTTCCTCACCCATAACTACTCTTCACTAGCCAGCATATCTATGATAGCATCCTACAGTCTAATAACTTGCAACAACAACAGTAGGAATCATGATATTTGTATAAGAACTGTATTGAAGTTAATTCAGCATACTAACTAGGATCTCATAATGCCATTCCAATGACATCCCATCACTTTGTTTGATGTTAAATCCCCTCTTAATTGTGTAATTTTTATCTTATATTCTTGTTGACTTATTGCATTGATATCGTATATTGTATTTTGTATCCATATATTCTTGTATTTCTGGAGCTTTTCTCCCCAGGACTCCATTGAAAACGGGTTCTTCGAGGCCCAATTGGACTATCTTGGCAAACAAACTGAAAATAAACTAAATAAATAAATAAATGTTTGTTTCTATATAAGAGTCCCAGTTTTTGACGAGTTTTCTTTATATTTTGCTGTAGACGGGGGTCAAATGAAAGTTTATTGTCAATGATAACACCTAGAAGTTTGTTTTCCTGTACTATTTCTATGACAATTTTGTCAGATGCAAGGATGTTGAAATGATCAGTGACAGGGGAGGTGTTTTGGGATGAAGGAGCACTAGTTTTGTCTTCTTTGGATTAAGAAAGAGTTGGGCATTTCTTAGCCAGGATTCAACTGCTGTAAAGGACTGTTGAGTTTTTGAAAGTAAGTTTGGTAGTGATTGAGCAGAAGAGATTATGGTAGAATCATTAGCATATTGAATGAGGGTCCCAGGGTGAGAGGAAGCGTGAAGGTTGTTTGTGAAAATGCTGAAGTGTAGAGATTTTAGGATGGAGCCTTGGGGGACTCCAGTAGGGTTGTGGAGAAAGGCTGAGAGTTTGTTGGACCATTTCACTGCTTGTTTATGATCCTTGAGGTAGCTCTGAAACCATTTTATTGCATTATATGAGAAGCCTAAGTTAGACAGTGTGTTCAAAAGTAAGGGGTGAGACACTGTGTCAAAGGCCTTGGAGAGATCAAGGAATACTGAGGCTGTATAGCATCCTGCATCTCTGGCCTTGTTGACAGTGATGTAAAAGATAACAGGCCTGTAGCTGTGCTGTGGCTAGGTTGGAAGCCATGTTGGGTTTTGGTTAAAAGGTTGTTTTGCAATAGATATTGCATCACCTGCTGATGGATACCTCTCTCTCTCTCTCTCTCGAGAATTTTGGATATGGGTGACAAGATGGATATAGGACGGAAATTGGATGGATCAAAAGAGTTGCCTCCTTTGTGGATGGGGGTGATGTGAGATTGTTTCCATATAGTAGGTACTTCTGATTTGGATAAAGACCTATTTATAAGGATACTGATTGGATAGGCAACTGAGTTAGCAGCCAGTTTGCAGTACTATGGGGGGAGATTATCAGCTGAGGTAGAGCAGAGTTTTAGTTTTTGTAGCAGGTTCTTATTGGTGTCAGTGGGTATGGGCTGAAATGAGAATGGGGTTTGTATGACATTTTGTTTAGTAGGGGGGTTAGTAATGACAGGGTTAGAAGTAGTTGATGGCCTGGGGTTGGTGTCTGAATAGGTTGAAGGGTGGAGGGGTTCAGCATTAGGGGCGTTAGTTAGTAAGTCTGAAATTGATTTTATGAAATGCTTGTTAAAGTTTTCGGTTATTTGTGATGGAGGGATATCTGCTAATAGGGTGTGCTCTCCATTTCTTCCAGGGTTAAATAGAGAAGATATGGAGTGCCAAAATTTACTGGGATTGATTTTATGCTGGAGTTGAAGCTGGAAATAATATGACTTCTTATCTCTGTTGATTAGTTTTGTCACTTTGTTACGTTGTGTTTTGAAATTAACATGATTTGGTTCATTTTTGTTTTGTTTCCAGGGTGACCAGGCTAGGTCCCTTTGCTTCATCAGATGTTTACATTCCTTACAAGCCACAGTGCTGAGTTCTTTATGATTCTTTACATATGAATAGGAGCTAGTTTATTAAGTAAGTGAAGGAAGGTGTTATTAAAGTATTTTACAGCATCATTAAGGGGTAGCTGTTTAAGGGGTGTTCAGTCTATTTCCTGTAGGATATTGTTGAATTTATGCTGACAAAAATTAATTGAGTTCCTAACTGATTTTTTAGTGTGTACTCCTAGTTGTTGGGAGTTTGTTATAAGCTGGTAGATGATCATTGAGGGAGCTAGACAATGTATCAGATGAGGGGAAATTGACAGGGTGGTATACTGGAATCCAGTCTATAATGGATTGGCAGGTAAGTTCTTTTTTGTGTCTTGTTTAAGCATTGATAAGCTGAGGAAAACCATACAGATTTATACTATTTGTGGGGGAGTTGGAAGCTATGGTTTGCCAATCTATATTTATGTCGCCTAAGATTATTGTTTCAAGGTTTATTGTTTGGGATGTCCAGGATAAAATATTTTCCAACACTGGTATATTGTTACCTGGTGGGATATATATTAATATTATACAAATTCTTTTTGATATACTGAGCTTCAAAAAGGAGATTAGTCCCACAGCATTGGAAAAGGTGGGTATATTACTGGTGAAGGGTGTGATGTTGAGTGTAGAGAGATATAGAAGTGCTATCCCTCCCCCTTTGTTAGAGATATCTCTTCTGGTTATTGCAAAGTTTAGAGATATTATTTCTGAGTCTTTTACACTGGGATATTGCCATGTTTCTGTAAGGGCTAGTATGTCAGGTTTATTTTGATCATTCCAGGCATGCAATGGGGCTATTTTATTACATATACTTCTAAGGTTCAGCGTAAGTATGTTTACATTTTTGAGGTTACTCTTTTGGTTAGGATTAGAGGGTGGGCCAGGGTTAGGATGTATGTCTCCACATTTGAGTAGGTAGGTAATAAGGAAGGACTACCATGGGAAGTGTTTTGTATTCCTATGTGATGATACTGCTGTCAGGTGTGGTTTTGTAGGAAGTGAGGAGGCCAATTTGTGGCTTGAATAATATGGGAGGGTACAGGAAAAGCTGAGAGGAGATATGTGAGAAGCTGTGTTGTTTATTGGGGTGATGGTTGGAGGAGGTTGTTGTGTATTGATGTTGGGGGTAAGCGAGGATATAGCTGTAACGAGGTTGAGAACTACGAGTAAAGAAGCTAGGCAGGTTAGGAGGAGCATGTCCACTTTGATAGTGTGTTTAAGAATAGTAAAAGTGGTATTTATGTGTCAGAATGTAATATCAGGTATAAACAGAGATTTTGTTATCTTGTGATATGTGTGCAGCTGAAGGTAAGGTTGGAAATGTTTTGACTTCAGGGTGGGCTTTGATAATGTGGTTAGGTGTTTTGCCCTGTGGTTTGTGACTGGTCAGTAGGACAATTATGGCACAATGTTAGTTTATGTGTATAAAAGAAGAGAAGGTGGTTAGCCTGGAGTTAATGCAAGACAGTTTGAGGTGGTGATAGTATTGTGATGGTAAAACAGAGTAAGATGCAAAGAATTATGGTGGGGGGATGAGAATTCAAGCTATAAAAGTAGGAAGGGTGTGAATGAAATGTGGGTGTGGACAAGGAAGAGTTGTATATAATTGGATCAGAGGCATGAGGGAGAGTGGTTTGCCTGGGATATGAGTAGAGGTACTCGGGAAGGTGGGATATGGGGGAAGGGCAGGGGAGCGGCGTGAGCGAAGCGAATGGAGCGGGAAGAAACCCCAAAGATGGTTTACCACCATAAACAATCAGTGAGGTAGAATGTTCCTGAATACAAAGACAAGGTGACTGAACTCTAAAAACTTGAACTGAGTCACAACATCTAATTTTATAGTTATATGCTTTTCAATGTCTTTTCCAGGGATCTATTACACTGATAAGAGTAAAACATGCTGAAGTGTTAATATAGCTTCACCTTCAGCAGTAAAAGGCCTGTAAAGGTGGCAATATCCTTCCAGCACATTCAACACTAGAAAGAGAACACACTAGTGCATTACTTACAAATTAAATTATTAGTCTGAGTCTATGAATTTGTCTTACATAGATTTAACTCAGTGCATTTTTCCCTTGTGAACTCTTGCAACTGCAAGTGAACTTCAGCTGTGCAAGTTCTTTAAGTAGTGGGTTGTTTCACTGGGAGAGAGAGAGAGAGAGAGAAAGAGAGAGACAGAGAGATAGAGAGATAGAGAGAAAGTTAATAAGGATATCTTGATGGTTGAACTAGATAGGTACACTACTATTTGTCTATACTCATCCACATTAAGTAACGTTTGGCAAACAAGAGTAGTGCACTATATTTCACAGTTGTGCATTTCACCTTTCTAGCCTTTAAATAGGACAATAAGAAAGCTTACCAGAGATATTTGTAGGTATGCAAGTCTATGATTACTAAGAACAAAAATGGTGGCTTTCACAGTATTGAAGGAGAGAAAGAAAAAATAAGCTAACAAGAGATATATGGGGTTACTGAAATGTAGGTTTACAGATGTTAGAGAGACAGGTAGCATGCCTGTTAGTTCCCACTCTTTATACAATATACAGTCTGTAAATCCGCTATTTAAGCACTTAGAAAAAGGCAACCAGCTAGAGTGTGTAACAAATATGAAAAAAAAGTAACAGCAGCCTTAGTCAATGACAAAACTCTTTACAAATAGAAACTCTCATGTATTAACAATTGCCTACAATATCCAGTTAACTGTGCTGTTCATGCAAACATAAAATCAGATATTACAATAGAAGCCTTCAGTAGGAGGGACAGAAATATATATATTCATAACATAAACATATGCACTACAGATTAGCAGGGAGAAAACAAAATAACAAACAGCCAGATGGCAACAGACTTACTTGATGTAACTGCAGTACAAACAGCAAAAAAAAAAAAAAAATGATTGTTTTACAGTAGGATTCAGTGAAACTAACAGCCAGTAGGCACCTGCTTATACAACTGCTACACTTTAACAGCAGAAAGACAACATTTAGCTGCTATTACTGAAACCTAGAGTAAAATCTCAGTAGAAATATGCTGGTATATTTACTGCACATAGGTTCATAGTTTCATTGGTAGGTACTAGGCTATCTGCCCAAAGGCATTTATAAGCCTAGCCGGAATGTGTTGACTTTCGCCGCCCCCTTAGATTAGCTCCCTGTGCCTCTGACATCAAAAGACACAACACTTAGCCAGAGTTAAAGACAGTGAAATCTTAGTTGTATTTTTCTAGTACAAGGTTTAACCAGAATGAAATAAATTATAACAGTTAAGATAATATAAGAATCCAATGTACCTTCTTGTAGAGTGAGCGGCTGGATGGAGAGAACACTTGGGACAAGGGGTAGTGAACTGACTCTGAGTTTGGAGCCACAAAGGCAAAAAAGTACTGGGAGACCGAGCTGAGAAGCAGGGAGGACCAGTCAGTTCCTTCAGTGGAAAGCAATCCCCCCCCCACTGATGGTTTACCACCATAAACAATCAGTGAGGTAGAAGGTGACTGAACTCTAAAAAATTGACCTGAGTCACAGCATCTAATTTTACAGTTATGGGCTTTTCAATGTCTTTTCCAGGGATCTATTACACTAAGAGTAAAATATGCGGATGTGTTAATGTAGCTTCACCTTCAGCAGTTAAAGGCCTATAAGGGTGGGGATATCCTTCCAGCTGATTCAATACTACAAACAGAACACACTAGTGCATAACTCACAAATTAAATTATTAGTCTGAGTCTATGAATTTGTCTTACATAGATTTAACTCGGTGTATTTTTCCCTTGTGAACTCTTGCAACTGCAAGTGAACTTCAGCTGTGCAAGTTCTTTAGGTAGTGGGTTGTTTCACTTCTTGTAGAGTGAAGCAGCTGGATGGAGAGAAACACTTGGGACAAGGGTTAGTAAAGTGACCATACAGAAGGCACACCAGACAAAAACTGAACTGGATTCATTCTGGAAATAGTCTCAGAGAAAAAGAATCCTTCATAGAGACTATAGAGACTATCTGAAGTTACACTTTCCTCAGAATCTTAATTAGAAATCTGTGGAGATCTTGCACAATCTGTTCCATAATACTCTTTTTGAGGTTCAGACTCTTGAATCTCTTTAGGAAAAGGAGAATACCTTTTTCATTTAACAGAAACAGCCATTTAAAAGGGTCAAGGGTCTGCACTAAACACTGAGGTAAGCAAAATAAATTATGCCTGGCGGTGTCACTGAGAAATGAGAAGACACATATTTAGTTTTTTTGTTTCTCTGTCATAGGAATTGCTGAAGAAACAGACCCAGAACTGCTAGCAATCATCCTCCTTGGGGATAGCCACAGCTTTCTGGCTAAGCAGAGATGTGTTCCCTGCCTCTTTTCCTAAGACTGACAGGAGTGGCTCTGTGCTGCTGACAAGAGCATACCAGTAGTGCAGGGGATGTGCCTTATCCTTGATCCATGATGGCTGTAGGGATTACATCAGTGAGTCCCAAGAAAAAAGAGTCATCCAAAGAACCAGCTTTGGCCCCAGCAAAGTAACCCACTTGTGGCTGAGGCAAAATATCAGTCTACTGTAGTGGCAAGCATAGCTTAACATGTTTTTTTTCTTTTTGTGACTGGATATATATATATATATATATATATATATATATATGGGTCTACTTTAGTTGAACGAAACGCCAGTTCACCGACACGCAGAAGACCGAGACCAAACAACCGAAAATGAAGGTGATCGACAAGGTGAAATCCCGACAGCCGAAAGACCGACATGGGCAACGTGTGAGTGCGACTCGGTAAGTGTGCGATAGTGAGGGATTTAGGGTTAGGGAGCGGACAGGTAAGTGTGCGATAGTGAGGCATTTAGGGTTAGGGTGTGGGAAAGGTGAGTGTGCGGTAGTGTCGGACTTAGGGTTCGGGTAAGGTAAGTGTGTGATAGTGACAGACTGTAGTTTAGGGGCGGGTTAAGTGAGTTAGGGTTAGGGTGCGGGTAGGGTGAGTGTGCGATAGTGGCAGGCTTTATGTTTTAGGGTGGGTTAAGTGAGTTAGGGTTAGGTTGCAGGTAGGGTAAGTGTGCGATAGTGACGGACTTTAGGTTTAGGGGTGGGTTAAGTGAGTTAGGGTTAGGGTGCGGGTAGGGTAAGTGTGCGGTAGTGTCGGACCTTAAGGTTAGGGTTTGGGTTAAGGTTAGTGGATATGTGTAGTTTACGTTTTGTGTGTCGGTGTAATGGTATTCGGTTTTGTGAGTTGTCGGTATTGTGTGTTTTCGGTTGTTTGGTCTCTGTGTTTTGCGTGTCGGAGAACTGGCATTTCGGTCAACTAAAGTAGACCCATATATATATATATATATATATATATATATATATATATATATATATATATATATAAATATAGCTTGTGACTTATATTTGAAGTCATCTAAAGATGGCTGCATTTTTGTTAGTTTTTATGCATGTAAAATAAGGGAAATTTCTAGGTTGGTTCATAGGTATGTAGTAGGCTAACTGCTCTCATGAGCCATTTTAAGCCTATCTAATTTTCATCAAAGGTGAGAAGAAAACCCTGTACCCTGTGACTGTAAGGTAAACACCTTAACCATTATGCCAAATTTTGCAGTAGTTTAAGCTATATGGACTATATCCTGCCAAGGACATAGCAGATCAGCTTCCAAAGCATCAGGGCACCTTCCAAGTACCCACACTATTAGCCATCTTGATCTCAGTTGACTAAAAGTCGGGTTTAGGCACTAAGTCCTTCAGAGCTTTTCAGCCACAAAGGAGAGTGATCCTCTGTGGACTTTCGAGGATCATCATTCATCTAACCCACTTCCACTCCTGTGCAGATACATTCCCTTTTTCTTCTCTTTTGGCTGTTTCCGTTAGGGGTTGCCACAGCAGATCATCTGTTTCCATTTCTTCCTGTCCTCTGCATATTGCTCTGTCACACCAACTGCCTGCATGTCCACTCTCACCGCATCCATAAACCTTATCTTAGGCCTTCCTCTTTTCCTCTTATAAGGAAGCTCCATCCTTAGCATCCTTTTCCCAATATACCCATCATCCCTCCTTAGCACATGTCCAAACCAACGCAATCTCACCTCTCTGACTTTGTCTCCAAACCGTCCGACTGAGCTGACCCTCTAATATACTGATTCCTAATCCTGTCCATCCTTGTCACACCCAGTGCAAATCTTAACATCTTTAACTCTGCCACTTCCAGCTCTGACTCCTGCCTTTTTGTCAGTGCCACTATCTCCAACCCATATAACATAGCTGGTCTCACTACCCTCTTGTAGACCTTCTCTTTCACTCTTACTGGTACCCATCTGTCACAAATCACTCCTGACACTCTTCTCCACCCATTCCACCCTGCCTGTACTCTCTTCTTCACCTCTCTTCCACACTAACCATTACTCTGAACTGTTGATCCCAAGTATTTAAACTCATCCACCTTCGCCAACTCTATTCCCTGCATCCTCACCATTTCTCTATCCTCCCTCTCATTCACACACACATATTCTGTCTTAGTCCTGCTGACCTTCATTGCTTTCCTCTCTAGAGCATATATCCACCTCTCCAGGGTCTCCTCAACCTGATCCCTATTCTCACTACAGATCACAATGTCATCTGCAAACATCATAGTCCATGGGGCCTCCTGTCTGATCTCATCTGTCAACCTGTCCATCACCATTTCAAATAAGAAAAGGCTCAAAGCTGATCCTTGATGTAATCTCACCTCCACCTCAAACGGATCTGTCACTTCCACTGCAGACTTCACCACTGTCACACTACCCTTGTACATATCCTGTACCACTCTTACATACTTCTCTACCACTCCTGACTTCCTCATTCCCTATGGGAAAAAAATCTGCTTTATTGTTTGTAAAAGAAAACATACTTCTTCCTGTAAAATATTTATATGTTATCTATGAAAAAGTGTTTCTGATGACTGTCTTGTGATGTTTGTTCACTTTTAAATTGGAGAAACACTTAGGTTCATAGGTTCATAGGTAGGTACTAGGCGATTGGCCCTAGGGCCTATACAAGCCTAGCCAAAAATGTACCCTGGCTTTCGCCACCCAAGAAAATTATTTTCCTGTGCCCCTGTCAAGCAGAACCACAGAAGTGATCCCCGGGGTGAATTTCCTATTACCCATCCAATCATCAAGATTTTTCTTGAAGAGTGCTAATGAGGAGCTCTGTTTGACATAGATAGGTAGTCTGTTCCAGAGTATGGGAAGTCTCTGGGACAGGAATTTATCCCTCCAGCATGTTCTGTTTATTGTGATGACAAGGTTTAGGTCCCTAGAGCGTGTAGCTCGGAGGGATTGGGATTTCTTTAAGTGGAGCATGTCCAACAGCTCTGGGTTTGACATAGCTTTATATGTTAGGCAGAGATCGCCTCTGAGTAGGCGATATGCGATGGAGTAAAGCTGGAGTTTTTTTGAGATGGTTTGCGTAAGGCATCTGTTTGAGGCCAGTAATCCTCTTTGTGAGGTATTTTTGCGGCCTTTCCAGTTGTTGTAGATGTCTTGTGAGGTACATACCAAAAGGGGCATTGTACTCTATAATGGGTCTAATGAGTGATGAGTAGAGAGGAACAATGACCTCTTTTTTTCTGGATGAGAAACCTTTTGTGATGAGGTGTGCCACATAGAAGGATTTCCTGACCACTTTGGCAATGTGATTATCAAAGGAGAGACTACTGTCCACCTGTGTCCCATGGTCTCTTATCACACTTTTGGTGTTAAGTAGACTACCGCCTATGTGGTAGTTCATGGGTATAGAATTTTTACCAAAGGGGATGACAATGCACTTTTTGGCATTGAGCTTGAGACCATGTCTTTGACACCAGGCATCTGTCTCAGTGAGGCCCTTTTGTAGGATGTCAACATAGTTAGGAGTTTCAATAATGGCTCCTAGTTTGCAGTCATCTGCAAATTTAGTTAGCTATAATGATATGAATATGATGGCAGGATGCTGCTCAGGGCTACGGTCATACCGGCCTGGGCTACAAGATCAGAGAGCTCCTCCATATCTCTTTTCATGTAGTCCAGGGAGGTACGTCTCAGGTCATTCACACCAACATGGACAATGACAGAGTCATATTTGTACTTGTTGTGGAGTGACCTGAGTGCGTGCATTATGTGGTGGATCCTGGCACCTGACAGGCAGCTGACAGTAACTTTTTCCTTGCTTAGCCTGGTGAGTGGAACATTAGTGTGCCTGACTATAGAGTCACCTATGACTAGAGTGTTGGGTACGTTATGCCTTATGGGCTGTAGTTGAGTGGCACACTGAGTATGTGGACTATGTGTCATTTGGGTTGTGTTGGGGGGTGGAGGTTGCTTGCATTTATGCTTTGGAGGTCTCTGTTGTTTAGGCAGATTAGTACAGAGAGCCTCCGCGAATGTAGGTGTGTGTTTTGTGGTTCTATGTGTGTGTTTTGGTGGTGTAGGATTTGAGGGACTATGTGATGAGTGTGGTGCGGTGCAAGTGTTTACCTTCTCCTCTTGACTGTCTAGGTCTGTCTTTGGTAAAGAGAGCTTTGCTTCCAGTTTGGCTATATAAGTGCATCTCTCACAGGTCGTAGTGTTGGGTGGTAGGAGGAGAGGGTTGTCTGTGTACATGAGACAATTGCTGCATTGTCTCAAGATGCCCAGATTCATCAGGTAGACAGGAGAAAACACCGGGAGCTGACCTTTAGACATGCCTGAATAGGTGCTTATTTATTAAGTACTAAAAACTGTTTTCCTCTAGACAAGTGAGGAAAGTTGAGTGCTGTAGTAATTTGTAACTTATTTAGTGCTTACAATGAGTTCTGAACAAGTGCTGAGATCAAAGAAACAGATGAGTGCTAAAACTAAAAAGCTGGCTAGTTGCAAGGGAAATTTTGAAAAACAGACTTTATGGCGCCAAGAATAGTTTAACCCCAGTTAAGTGGGGAGGGGCTTAGGAGCTCACAAACAGTCCTGGACACAGCAAATTGGTATCTGACCTGCCACAGGAAAGGGGGGAAGCAAGCTTAGAATTTTTTTTTTCCAGTAAAGTGGAAATGGAGAAAGCTGGAACAGAAGTTAATTCAACGTTAAGAATTTGAGTGGGTTGGCTTTCACAAATGTTCTCTATTAGATTGAGTGAATTAATGACACTAGACTGGGAGGAGTATTACAAATCAAATATACAGTATGGGCGGGCAACTGCAAAGCCACCAAGTATAAAAACACACAACACTAGAGAGGGTCGGTGGGTGGGAAAAAAATTACAGTTCCTTTTTTTTTTCAAATAATTTTTTATTGTTTTCAAAATAAATTCAATGCAAACAGAATAGAAATACAAAACATTCTAGGTTGAAAACCATGTGGATGAACCTGAATAAAGAATTACAAACAGTACTAGAATACAATTCTAAAATAAGAGGCATTAGGAGAAATATAAAGCTACTGGAGGCATTGAAGACCACTAAAAAGAAAAAAAAAAAAAAAAAGATACATTATTTACAAAGACAAAAATAGAAACCCCATGCTACCTAAATGTATAAGAGCAGTATCAAAAGAGAGAATTAAAGAGGTAAGACGAAGAAAGATATAAACACCCCGTTGGGTAAAAATTAGTAGTGGAAGATAGATAGAACAAAAAATTGCAAAGGAATGTCACATATGAAATGAACAAGGTATTAGTCACCTAGAATTACATCTAATAGGCAATTCCATAGATTGGCGAAGTAGGCTTTCTTTCTAGGACCATTGATAATGAATTTTTGAGCTGATATATATTTTAATGCCATCTCTTTGAAACCCTGCCATGACAATTTTGTGCGATCTATCCAGTTATAAGTGATGTAGAGTTTGATTAAAGAGCAGAGGGTGATGAGAATGTGAAGGTGAAGTTTAGGCATTTTGGAAAGGGGAATATTCAGTATGGCTGTTTGCCAAGAGAGTGTGGAGTTATAGTAACCCATCTTTTTTAGTCGCACTTTGAGAGAACACCATAGTTTATAGGAATGATTACAGTGCCACATAATATGAAGAAGATCTGCTCTCAAGCAAGGGCAACAAGAACAAGCAGCGGAGTTGTTAGGATTAAATTTGTTGAGTATTACAGGTGAATGATACGCATTGTTATTTAACATCAATTGGGTATATAATAATTTTTTGAAGGAGCAAGTTCAAGGGTGGTTTTATGGCTAAAAGTTTTTGATCTTCCGTAATGGGAGAACCTATATTGTCCCAGAAGGTGGAGAAAAGGCAATTATTATTATCTAATAATGGTTTAAGTATATTGTAAGAGGAAGAGACAGTTTTTTTGGGATTTAAAAGTGTAGAGATAATTTCAGATATTTTATTGATTCCCAAAGAATCAGGTGTAGTGTAGAAAACTTGAGAGGAAATGGTTTCACGTAGTTGACGAAGAATAACTGTGTATTTGTTATTGGCCTTGAGGGATGCACGTAGTTCTGTGATCGATAGGGACTTATGTTTAAGGAGGTCCCAAACTGTAAAGTCCTTAATAAGGGAGAACTTAGAGAGATCAAACATATTGTTGTTAATTTTAAGATTTGGATTCAGGTGCAGTGGTTGTAAAAAATTACAGTTCCTAGCTGTAGCCACTAAATGAAAGTTTCAAACAGATCAAGGAGCAGACTAGAGAATGCTTTTAACAGACAAAAATGCACATAAAGGTTTGGATAGAGCAATCACAAACAGAAAATACAACTCTCAGTATGAAAAAGCAGTTTACAGTTAAGTAATGTTAAAACAGTTTAAAACAGTACATAAATGCAGTGAAACAATAAAAAAAGCTTTATAACAGTGCAAAAATATAGTAGATCAACTGTATAGCACAATTATAAGCATTTCAGAAGTGCAATTCAGTGAAATATGTGTAAGAAATAACTTAGCCTGCTCTTGGAATCTTAAGGAATTTCCACTTATGCAATCCAATCCAGAGTCTGACAATACAAGCAGAGCCTTTATAAGACACAGGGTTTATATAGCAGTAAGAATGGAAGAGTTGGGAAGATCAGATTACTCCTCAGCCCCTGCTATTACCCAATCACTCGTACTACAGAAGGTCAGGAGGCCTTGTTACTCTAAATAATGAGGACAATCAGCAGAAAATGGCTGCCAGAAACACAAACAAAACTTGTGGTAAAATATTGTTAAAACTTATTTAAAATACGTTCTCCAAAGAGAAATTGCAGTTATTTTACTTTTTGCAGCCAGGCTAAGTGTTTAAAGTGCTTTTTAAAGTGTTTGTTGGCGAGTAGGGTGGGGTTACTTTTTTTACAACATAGCTGTTTTCCTGACTATTGCTTCTAACTTTCCATGGGAATTGGGCACCATTTTTGGCTTAACAATGGAAATAACCTACTGGTTCCTTGTTTATACCTTCTTCCAATCACAAAAAGAAAAAACATGTTAAGCAGTGCATGCCACCACAGTAGGCTGATATTTTGTCTCAGCCTCAAGTAGGTGACTTTGCTGTGACCAAAGCTGGTTCTTTGGATGACTCATCTTTTTCCATTGGTCCCACTGATGTAGTCCCTATGGCCATCATGGATCAAGGATTAGGCACTTCCTCTGCACTGTTGGTATGCTCTTGGCAGCACAGAGACATTCCTGTCAGTCCTAGGAAAAGAGGGAGGGAATACACCTCTATCCCCAAAGAGGATGACTACTGGCAGTTCTGGGTCTGTTTCTTCAGCAATTCCTGTGAGAGAGAAACAAAAAAACTAAATATTTGTCTTCTCCTGTCTCAGTGACGCTGGGAGACATAATTTATTTGGCTTACCTCAGTGTTTAATACAGACCCTTGACCCTTTTAAATTGCTGTTTCTGTTAAATAATAAAAGGTATCATCCTTTTCCTGAAGAGATTGAAGAGTCTGAACCTCAAAAGGAGTATGATGGAACAGATGGTGCAAGATCTCCACAGATTTCTAATTAAGATTCTGAGAAGACTGTAACTTCAGATAGTCCCTGTGAAGGATTTTCTTTCTCTGGGGCTATTTCCAGAATGAATCAGTCAGTTGTTTCAGTGAGAAAACAATGGTGTTACTCAGTCTCAGAAAAATATTATGATTAATTACAACTAGAAATTCCTGAACCTCTGCATATTCCTCCTGTTATTTCTGATTTAGAGGCTTTTTTGTCACAGCCTGCAATTTCCCTGTCAGCCTGTTGCACCCCAAAAAGCAGATAGATGACATCAGGTTTGCCATTCTTTTAAGTGCTTATACTCTACTCCCAGACCTGATCCAGCAACTATAGCTTTGGTAAACCTAGTTGCTGTTAAGCATTTTGTGAATACTAATCCCTCTCCTTCTGACAAGAATGGGAAGGCTTAATAAACTTTTGGGGAAAATGTGCATGCTTTTACAAATAATGTTTTCAGAATTCACAGATTATCAAGCTCATGTGTTAAAGTTTATCCTGACCAACTGTGAGATTATGAGGAATGCACTGGCATCTGTTACCTCTTAAGAAAAGTCTGCTTTGTGTATTTTTTTTCTGTTTCTCAAGTCCCTACCCATAGTTTAAAATGTGCACATGACTCTACTGATGACACTTCCAGGGCTCTGTCACTGCAACTGTTATGAGGAGATTTGCCTACTTATATTCACAAAACCTCCCAGATATTCACAAAACCTCCCAGACAATGTCAAAAATGAAATTTTGAATTTTCCCTTGGATAGACAACTAGTTTTTGGACCTTCTGCTGCAGATGTCATTAAAAAGTGTGATGGGAGGTGGAAGCTGATTCATAGGTTCATAGGTGTGTACTAGGCTAATGGCCTTGGAGCCTTTACAAGCCTAGCCCATAGTATTACCCTGGCATAGTGCCACCTGCCCTTAGTTCCCAGTGCATCTGTCAAGTAAAGCCACTGGAGTGATCCCTGAGATTAATTTTCTATTCTCCATCACCTCATTAAGATTTCTCTTGAAGAGGGCAAGTGAGATGCTCTGCTTGACATGTATGGGAAGTTTATTCCATAGCATGGGCAGTCTCTGGGTTATGAACTTGTCCCTCCAGCATGTTCTGTTGATTGTGGTAATGAGGTTGAGATCCCTGGAGCATGTGGTGTGGAGGGATTGATATTTCTTTAGATGTATCATTTCTAACAGAGCTGGGTCAGACATGGCTGCTTTGTAAGTCAAGCAGAGATCACCTCTAAGTAAGCGATATGAGACAGAGAATAGTTGGAGTTTTTTTAGTCTGTCCATATAGGACAAATGTTTAAGGCCTAGGATCCTCTTTGTGAGGTACTTTTATGGCCTCTCCAGTTGTTGCAGGTGTTTAGTAAGGTACATGCCAAATGGGGCATTGTACTCAATGACTGGCCTAATGAGGGAAGAGTAGAGAGAGAGAGACAATGACCTCTTTATTCCTGGATGCAAAACCCTTAGTAAATGAGATGTGCCACATAGAAGGACTTTCTGACCACAGTGGCAATGTGGTGGGCAAAGGAGAGGTTGCTGTCAACCTGTGTTCCCAGATTTCTTATAACGCCTTCTGTGTTCAGTAGACTACCATCGATGTGGTAATTCATGGTAACCGGGTTTTTTCCCAAAGGAGATGACAACACATTTTTTGGCATTGAGCTTAAGGCCATGGTTCTGACACCAGTCGTTGGTCTCAGTGAGGCCTTTCTGTAGGATGTCAAAATCACTCAGGGAGTTAATAATAGCTCCAAACTTGCAATCGTCCGCAAACTTTGTCAGCCAGAGTACCTTTGTGTTGGCCTGGACTTCAGAGAAGTAGATACCAAACAGGAAAGGACCCAGGACTGAACCCTGTTTGACTCCACTCATGATTGGTCGACAGTCTGACTTAGAGTCAGCTACTTTCACACTGTGGATTCTACCTGTGAGCCAGTTTGCAACCCACCTAGTGATATGGGGATGATGCCTAACTTAATGAGTTTTTCTATGATTCCTGAGTTGGGAATAGTATCAAATGCCTTGGCCAGATCAAGGTAGGCTGTATGAACCACCTTGCCTTCATCCACAGCTCTGGTGTCTGACTCAAAGAAGTTGACAAAGTTGAGCAGGCATGATCTACCCTTCAGAAAACCAAACTGTGTGGGATCCAGAGTTTGGAGATTCCCTATATCCTTGTTTATTAGGTCCATGATGATGTGTTCCACAGCTTTGCATAACTGACTTGTCAGGCTAATAAGGTGATAGTTCCCAGGGTCTGTAGTCACTCCTACTTTGTGGAGAGGGATGACTGTAGCAGTGCACCATTTGGTAGGGACAAAGCCTGAGGTAAGGCTGTGACTGAAAAGGGCACACAGGTGATCTGCCAGTTCACTCTATAGTTCATGTAGAACACAGCCAGAGATATTGTCAGGTCCCATAGAAGCTGTATTCTTGACCTAGGACAGTGCTGTTTTAACCTTGCATCAGTAATACTAGGTGCCTGGCATTCTACTGGTATTATGACTGGTCCCTTGGGGGTAGAGAGAGAGATAGGCAAATTTGGCACTGAATCTGTCAGCCAGTATATTGGCAATATCTGTTGGCTCAGTATAGGAGGTACCATTGTGCAGTAGCTCACAGCAAATCTGGGTATTGACATGGGGATTCTTTACAATAACTATAGAAGGCCTTGTGGTTGTCCTTACTATCTGCTGCAATTCAGTTTTCATAGCTAGATTTAGAGTATTTGATGAGGGATCTCAACTTTTTGTTGAGGCTGATAAGAGAGTTTTTCCAGTCTTGGGACTTCACCTTATTCCACATCAGTTTCCTCCTTCTGTTGTATAGTTTGTTTATGTCAGGGGACCACCAGATTGGCTTCTTTTTTTGGAGGAGATTGTCTTGGTTTTATTAGGTATGGCGAGATCCATGCATTTGTGTACGTGTTCGTACAATGCATTGCTGTATAATTCGGCAGTCATGCAACTGATCTCCATTTGCATGGGTGCAGTGAAGTTAGCCACCTCTGTTTTTAGGAGCCCAAAGTTAGCTTTGAAGAAGTTTTTCATGTTGGTTACCTTTGCATGGGGTGGGGTGGGAGGGATGTGGATTTCCAAGGTGATTAGTTTGTGGTCGGATCTAACCAGGGAGGAGTTGACTATTGGTGTAGAGCAACGGTCACCCATGTTAATAATGATCAGATCAAGGTTGTTGCTACCTCTAGTGGGGGTAAGAACAAGCTGGTACAGGGCATTGGAATTAATGAATTCCAGTAAATGTTGGGCAAGTGTATTGGTACATGAGTAGTTTTCCCAGTTAATGGAGGGGTAGTTGAAGTCGCCCAGTATGACAGTGTTAGGTTGGATCCTAACATTCTCCAGGTTTTTTAGGAACGTGGAGTGTGAGTCTTGGGACATGGTTGGGGATTTATACAGGCTACAACCTGAATCACTGTCTTACCCAATGTTAGCTGAACTTGAAGTATCTCTGATGTGTTATATTGGGCTACCAGTCTGGAGGTGTGTACATCCTTTATGAATATGGAAACACCACCACCTTTGGAGCTTCAGTCCAAGTTCTGGGACAAAAGGTGTGGAATGAGTTATAGCCTGGTAGTGCAGGGGTGCTTTCTGCTGACTTGAACCAGGTCTCTGTTATGGCACAAATGTCAATGTTCTCCATTTTAAGGAGTGCTTTGAGTGAGTGGGTTTTGAGAGTTAGACTTCTAGCATTGAGCAGCATGACCCTCAGTTTGCATTTGTTTGTAGCTGTTATTGTGGTAATTTGGTCTTTGGAACACCGCATAAAAAAGGCACTATAGGGGTAGCAAGAGCCTTGGCCAGTATCCAGAAGCCCAGGGGTGAGAGATGCAGGCAATCAATGGCAAAGCATTGAGGTGTATCAATCATGTCATCCCAGGCAAACAGATACTGGATCCCCTTAGAATGACGCCAGAAACTTAGCCAATTGTTGAAATCAATTATTTTTTGCTTGTACTGTGGTATCATTCTGGGTGATGGTAGGATGTTGCTCAGGGCTAAGATCATACCCACCTGGGGTACATAATCCGAGAGATCCTCCATGTCTCCATGTCTCTTTTCATGTAGTTTAGGGAGGTACGTCTCATGTCATTCACACCCAAATGTACAATGACAGAGTCATATTTGTACCTGTTCTTGAGGGACCTGAGTGCGTGCTTTATGTGGCGGATCCTGGCGCCTGACAGGCAGCTGTCTGTTACATTCATAGTTTCATAGTTTCATAGTTTAGTACTAGGCTATCTGCCCTGGGGCATTTGTAAGCCTAGCCATAGTGATGTGGCTTTCGCCACACCATGAAATGGTACAAAAATGCACAGAATAGATTTAGAATACTGTGCCTCTGTCTAGTAGTGACACAGTGAAGGTCCCCTTATATAATAGAATTAGTTTACTGTGCCCCTGTCTAGTAGTGACACGGATGTGACCCCTGGGGTAAACTTACGATCTCCCATCCACTCATCAAGATTTCTCTTGAAGAGAGTAAGTGAGGGGCTCTGCCTAACATGAACTGGGATCTTGTTCCAGAGCATGGGAAGCCTCTGAGTTATGAATCTATCCCTCCAGCATATCCTATTCATACTTGTGCCGAGGTTTAAGTCTTTAGCTCTCGTGGTTCTGATGGATTTGGATTTTTTGAGGTGCAGCATGTCCATCAGTTCCTGATTGGACATGGCCTTGTACGACAGGCAGAGATCACCTCTGAGCAGGCGGTATGCTACTGAATAGAGCTGGAGTTTCTTTAGTCTGGCAGAATAAGACATATGCTGGAGACCCTTGATCCTCTTGGTGAGGTACTTTTGTGGTCTCTCCAGCTGATGCAAATGCCGGGTGAGGTACATACCAAATGAGGCATTGTACTCAATCATTGGTCTGATGAGGGAGGAGTATAGGGGTACAATGACATCCTTGGATCTGGATGTGAATCCCTTCATGATAAGGTGTGCAAGGTAGAATGTTTCTAACCACTTTGGCAACGTGGGTGTCAAATGAGAGGTCGCTGTCGACTTGGGTCCCTAGGTCTCTGATTACTTTTTTTGTACTCAGTGGGTTGCTGTCTATGTGATAATTTGTGGGTACCTTGTTTTTCCCAAAGGGGATGACTATACATTTTTTGGCATTCAGTTTAAGGCCATGACTCCGGTACCAGTTGTCTGTTTCTGTGAGGCCTTTTTGTAGGATGTATGTGTCCGCTGGTGTATCGACTATGGTGCCTAGTTTGCAGTCATCTGCAAACTTTGTCAGCCACAACCCTCCCATGTTTGCTTTAACATCTGAGAAATAAATGCTGAACACGAGGGGTCCCAGGACAGATCCCTGTGGGACACCACTTGTGACTGGCATTGAGTCTGACATTGCTCCCGCGATTTTAACTTTATGGGTTCTGTCCTTTAGCCAGTTTGCAACCCATCTAGTGACATAAGGGTTTACATTTAAGCTGTTGAGCTTATCTATGATGCCTGAGTGGGGTATTGTGTCAAAGGCCTTCACCAAGTCCAGGTAGGCTGTATGGACTGCTTTTCCCGCATCAATGGCTCTAGTGACTGTTTCGAAAAAGTCAACCAGGTTCAAAAGGCAGGATCTGCCCTTTACAAAGCCGAACTGGGTGGGGTCAAGTGTCTGTAGGTCCCCAATGTCTCTGTTTATGAGTTCCATAATGATTCTTTCCATAGCTTTGTAGACCAGGCTGGTTAAGCTTATGGGGTGGTAGTTCCCAGGGTATGTAGAGGTGCCCCCTTTGTGGAGTGGGACCACTGTTGCTGTATGCCAGTGTTCAGGTACATATCCTGTAGTAAGGCTAAGGTTAAATAGCATTTTTATGTGCGGGTTTAGCTCCTCTTGGAGTTCACGTAGCTCGCAACCTGGGATACTGTCAGGTCCCATTGATGCTGTGTTTTTAGCTTTGCTGAGGGCGGCTCTCACCTGGACATCTGAGATGACAGGAGATTACATTCAGCTGGGATAAGTATTTCTTCTTTTGGGGGTGAGGGAGGGGAGAAATTTACACTGAACCTGTCACCCAGAATGTTGGCAATATCTGTGGGTTCAGTGTATTTTTTTTATTGTGAACTAACTCTGAGCATATCTGAGGGTTTCCGCCCAGGTTTCTAACATAGCTGAAGAAGGCTTTGTGGTTATCTTTAGTGTCCTTAGCGATTTTTCTCTCAAAGTTGGCCTTGGATGTTTTTATGAGAGAACGTAGTTTTCTGCTAGTGTTGATCAGAGATGTCTTCCCTTTATGGGATTTTGCTCTATCGTGCAGTAGCTTCCTTCTTTTGTTATACAATTTGTTAATGGCTGAGGTCCACCAGACAGGACACTTGCCTTTGGTGGAGTGGGACTTGGATTTATTTGGGATTGCATGATCCATGCATTCTTGGAGATGTCCATAGAAAGCATTTGTGAAGGATTCAGCATTGTGGGATGTGGTATCCACTTGCCCAGTGGGCTTAAAGGATACCATCTCAGTCTTAAGAAGAGTGAAGTCTGCTTTTGAGAAGTTTTTCACTGTGGTCTTTTGTGCTGGGGGTGGAGGTGGGATATGTATATCCAGGGTGATTAGTTTGCGGTCATATCTCACTAGTGAGGGGTATACCTCCGGTGTGGAGCATTTTGTCCCCATGTTTGTGATGATCAGGTCTAGTATATTATCTCCCCTAGTGGGAGAGGTGACTAGTTGTTCCAGTGTATTTGAATTTATGAATTCCAGGAACCTTTGCGCTAGGGTGTTAGGGCTAGAATAATGTACCCAATCTATGTTAGGGTAGTTGAAGTCTCCCAGTATGATGGTATTTTGTGATACATTCATATCCTCCAATGTCTTCAGGAAGGCTGAGTGGGGTTCCTGAGATTGGGAGGGTGGTCTGTAACATGCTACCAGTTGTATAGCAGTTTTGCCTATGGTTAGTTGCACCTGTATGGTCTCCGATGCTTCATGTGTTGCTACTAACCTGGAGGTGTGGGTGTCCTTGATGAATATGGACACTCACCCTCCCTTTGTGGTTCAGCCTGGGTTTTGGGGCCAAAAAGCATGATACAAGGTATAGCCTGGTAGCGCTGGAGTGCTCTCAGGAGCCTTGAACCAGGTTTCAGTTACTGCACAGACGTCGATGTTCTCCATACTGAGGAGTGCATCGAGTGCCTGCATCTTGATATTTAGACTTCTGGCATTGAGCAGCATTACCCTTAGTTTTTTTTCATTTTTGTTTTCTAAGGAGGTGGGTTTGTCTTTTGAGCCTTGCCTAAAAAGGCACTATGGGGGTGGCAAGAGCCTTAGCCAATATCCGGAAGCCCAGTGGTGACAGGTGCAAGCCATCCCTTGCGAAGCAGCGTGGCTTGTCCAACATGTCATCCCAGGCAGACAGACATTGGATCCCCTTAGAATGACACCAGTACTTGAGCCAATTATTAAAGCTGATCATCTTGTCTTTGTATTGTGGCATCATTCTTGGTGAGGGCAAGATGCTGCTCAGGGTCAGGGTCATACCAGCCTGGGCTACATAATCAGAGAGCTCCTCTATGTCTCTTTTCATGTAGTCCAGGGAGGTATGTCTCAGGTCATTCACGCCAGCATGGACAATGCCGGAGTCATATTTGTACTTGCTTTGGAGTGACCTGAGTGCGTAAGTTATGTGGCAGATCCTAGCTCCCGATAGGCAGCTCACAGTTACCCTCTCCTTGTTCAGCCTGGTAAGTGGGACATCACTGTGTCTGACTATAGAGTCACCTATTACTAGTGTATCAGGCATGGTGTTTGGCCTCAAGGGCTGTGATTGATTGACACACTGATTTATTGAAGTATGTGTTGCATGTGTTTTGTTTTGAGGTGGTGGAATTTTGGATGTATGCTTTAGGAGCCTCTGTTGTTTTGGTAAGTTTTTTATTAGAGCCTCCGAGTATGTCTTTGTGTTTTTATGTGTTTGGTTTGCAGTTGTGGTAGGTCTATGTGGGACTGGGTTTGTTGTATGTGTGGTTACCATCTCCTCCTGTCTGGTCATGCCAGCCCTGAGTTGAGAGAGTTCAGCCTCCAGTTTGGCTATATAGTTGCATCTCTCACATGTATTTGTGTTTGTTGGGATGAGGAGAGGGTTGTCTGTGTACATGAGACAATTGTAGCATTGTCTCAAGATACCCATATTAACCAGCTGAACTGGAGAGGATGCCAGTAATCTACCACTCGACATGCTAGAACAGTATAAGGGAGTGCTGTGCCTTTAAGGGAAGTGGATATTCACAGGGGTGGTAGGTGGATGTAGTGCTTACTTAGTATGAGAGTGCTTACTTAGTAGAGAAGTTTTGAGAACAAGTGCTAGGCTTATAATATAGCGAGTAGTCTGATTATACTAAGAGTAGAGCTTCCTTAAGGGAAAATTTGAAGAGCAGACTTGGCGGAGCCAGAAGAAGTTTAACCTTGTTTAACTGGCGCTGCGCTATGAGCACATTCGCGCAAAGCCGGGCAAACGCGGATTTTAAACAGGGAACTTCAAAAGAGCTAGAAATGGTCCAAAACAACCAATTACTACAGCTCTTGTGCTGAGGTCACTTCCTACAGGGACAGGTAGGCTGCTCAAGGCTCCCCACTCCCACTGGTGAGCAAAGAAACTTCCCTCTATCCAAGTAAGGTAATGGACAACACAGGAACTACACTACAGCCCAGAATACAGCAAAGCATGTAAACTGGTCTGAACTAGTTGAGGAGAGGTGGGAAAACAAGGATTATTTTTTTGTTTTTTTTGTTTTTAGATAGAAACACACAGAAAATGCAGAAACAGTAATAAATCAGTTACACAGGCTAGCACACTTTAGTGGGTAGCCTCAACAGTTAAATTAAACAAACAAACAAACAAACAAACAAACTTTCGATCAAATTCGACTAAAATGTAACTTTAAGTGCAGATATTAAATAATCGAAGAACCAAGAACAAGTAAGCAAAAACCAGGAACTGTAGCAACGTAAAACCTCACGAAATCAGGAGATCCAGGACACTGATAAATACAAAAGCAAATGCAGTAGTTCGTTCTTCTTTGGGGTAAAATTACCCTTGAAACAAAAAGCAAATGTCCAGCCAACGAAATGAACCAATCTGTTGATTTTATTATCCACGAACATACATAACACCATATTAAAACACAAGCGCTTTCGCCCGGTGTTACCGGGCTTTTTCAAGTGTAACCAACTTTACTTTACACTGACCTTATATAGTCTGCTGTGTCACAATTGATCAATTAAACTGTTCTTCTAATTAAGTAATAAATTCATTTCAATAAAAGATAAAATCAAGTAACCAATATAGTTGCTCCGTGCATTATATCCTGAAATGCCTTAGAATAAACAGTTTTAAAACCTTGTAAAAGTCAAGTAGTTCATTTAAGTAAGTGAACATTAATAGCTTGCAAGCTAACTGCTCTTTTTATATATAACTTGGCTGGGACTATTTAAACCCATCTTACATCACCCTACCTAAAATGTGAATTTAGTATATACCTTCAATAAAAATCCAGTAAATATTCGAGTGCGCACTGATTCATAACCCTAATAATGAATTTAATTAAAATATAAATACATTGCAAATATACTTTTTATGAATTTTAAACATTGAATTAATTCACCTTTAAATTTTAAAAACATATAAAACTATCATTAAATGCTGCTCAGATAAATCAAAATAAAAAACACAAGGTTGTTAAGTTCTGCATGTTACTTCGTGTGATAATAAACATTACAAATATAAGTCCATTGTAATGCTTGTAATTTTAATTTAAAATATGATTATATTTTATGCAATCTATTAAGTTAAATTCTTTATCATTGCTCGTGAGTTTATTGAGTAACTTAATTTTGAAAATGTGTAATAAGCATGTTATACCGGGAAGTGCCCTAAATCTATTATGAATGTAAAAACAAAGCATGGAATGAGTACGTTATAATGCGTTCCTGTTGGCCTTAAGTATGTAAGCCAAACTAATGCTCTCATTAAGCTCTGGATGTTTAGTAGCGTTTAATTTCAGTTGCCAAATGAGCTCCCTAGTACCAAGTGTGGTCTCCCAATCACCTCCCCTTTGATGCTGAGTCACCCTTTCAAGTACAAAAAAATTTAAAGACATAGCTGGGCAAATAAGAGAATGCTTATAAAAAGCATTAGTCTCTTTCTTTTTGTTGATGTCATATAAATGCTCATAAATCCTGCGTTTGAGTGCCCTTTCCGTCTTGCCCACATAAAAAGCTGGGCAAACCTGGCATAAACCAATATAAACAACACCTGTAGAAGTACAGGAATTATGTCAATTCACTGTTAAAGTGATATTTCAGGAAGGTATAATGACGTGGTCCTCTTGTAATATATATGGGCATTGGTGACATCTGCCACAGCTAAATGTTCCTGACCTTTTGGAAGGACCAAAATTAAGCTGTTTCTGTGTAAAATGTGTGCTCTGTTCAAAAATTCCTTTTAAATTGATATCCCTTTTCCTTGTAAAATGAATAGTTGTGGGAAGTAAATCTGCAATATCTTCCTGTATAGTAAAAATTGGCCAAAGATTCTTAATTGAATCTACAGTATTCAGCTCAGAGAACACATGGTCACAACATAAGGCTGGTTGAGAGGTTGGTTATGTGAAGGTCGTTTGAAGAAAATATCAGCTTTATAGACAAAGGCAGATGATTATATGACACATGTGGACATTACAGCTTGTGGTCCAGCCCTTCCTGCTCTACCCTACTGAATTGTGCTCCCTACTCGAAGACCACAATAAAGAAACCTCAACCAAGAACATTCTAAACATTGTATTAAACTCCCTTTGTCTCCCAGCAAGGAACTTGACTTGGAACTTGTGGTCCAGCCCTTCCTGCTCTACCTTACTGAATTGTGCTCCCTACTCGAAGACCACAATAAAGAAACCTCAACCAAGAACATTCTAAACATTGTATTAAACTCCCTTTGTCTCCCAGCAAGGAACTTGACTTGGAACTTGTGGTCCAGCCCTTCCTGCTCTACCCTACTGAATTGTGCTCCCTACTCGAAGACCACAATAAAGAAACCTCAACCAAGAACATTCTAAACATTGTATTAAACTCCCTTTGTCTCCCAGCAAGGAACTTGACTTGGAACTTGTGGTCCAGCCCTTCCTGCTCCACCCTACTGAATTGTGCTCCCTACTCAAAGACCACAATAAAGAAACCTCAACCAAGAACATTCTAAACATTGTATTAAACTCCCTTTGTCTCCCAGCAAGGAACTTGACTTGGAACTTGTGGTCCAGCCCTTCCTGCTCCACCCTACTGAATTGTGCTCCCTACTCAAAGACCACAATAAAGAAACCTCAACCAAGAACATTCTAAACATTGTATTAAACTCCCTTTGTCTCCCAGCAAGGAACTTGACTTGGAAGTATGTGTTATTCCTAACCTTGTAAACCTTTCAGATATTAGACACCTATTGGTAGGATGCAGTGTGCCTCCCAGCCAGGTTAGCCTGCAGCCTTTACTTCACTATCTACCCCTTTGGTGTCCTTTGACCAACCCTCCCCTCCCTATCTATTTCTACACTTTTACTGTCTCACTTTCAGCTGCCTCCCTCTTACTGGATATTACGACTGTGTTGCTTTTAGCTAACTGCTCTTCACCTGGCACTCCATAACCTGAGACTCCTGCCACTCTCCTCCTCACCTCACCTACCTAGCTCCATTGCTCCTCTTCTGCTGCCCTCTCCCCTACTATCTCACACTGGACTGCCTATCAACATTTTGTTTTCCACTTAGCTAACACCCATCTCTATCCTCTTGTAACCTACTATCTTCCCCTACTGTTATCCTTCCTTATCCATACCCACAACTGTACTTCTCTGGCTATCTCTTAACCTACTACATATCTTAGTAACCTTACCTTCTGCTCTGTCTCTCTACTGATTGTTTTTTCATCACTCCTTCTCCTTCTCTGGGCTCTTCCCGCTCCGTTCGCCCTACGGGCTCACTCCAGTCCCCTCACTGCCCCCAAATTCCACCCGCCCCTAGCACCTCTACATTTATACCCTCTTAAACACACCCCTCAAGATCTATCTGCACCCCTTCCAGACCTAGCCCCTCCCTACTCCACCTACCTGCCTACTCTACCTTCTAGAACAAGCCCCTCCCTACTCCACTTTCCTTCTCTCCTTCCTACTCTTCTCACTATCCTTCCACACTATTTCAATTACACACTCTCTAAACATGTCTAATCAATACCAACCTTTGCTACTTATAACCTTCCTAACTATCTTCATCTCTACCTATCTCTCTACCTCTTACGAACAAGCCCTTCCTTATACTCTAATAATTCCACACAAACAAACCCTAATATCCCCCCCAGCTCAAACAATAACCTATCTCAATACCATCCACAAAACTTCCTACCTTCAAGCTAAATATCACCGACTTTCTCACATTAAACATCCTACTCATGGCCTTAAAAAACATTTTTACTACTACTATAAAATTTCTCAATTTTGCAACCCTATATTAATCTGCTCATTAATAGACGGCGACATCCACCCCAACCCTGGCCCTAACTCACCCCTACCACCCTCTAAATGCCACCAACTTAATACAAAACCAACACCATCTACCAAACCCCCCAAATCACTCTCAGTTGCTCAATTAAATATACGTAGCATCTGTAACAAAATACCACATATTCATGCTCTTCTAGATGTCCAACAGTTTGATATCCTCTGTCTAACCGAAACTTGGCTCAAACCTACAATTAAAAATAATGAAATCATCCCCCCTGGCTATAACATACTCAGACAAGACCGCTTAAACAAAAAAGGTGGTGGGGTGGCAATTCTCTATAAAACTGGACTGCAAATAAGTAAAGTAAATCATACCCTTTCATCTGACAATAATGTTGAAATAATTATTTCCAAACTTCAGCTCAACCCTCACAAAACAGTTAACATTATCTGCACCTATCTTCCTCCAGGAAAAAATCCCACTATTTTAGAAGACCTTTTAAATTGGCTTTCACTAAATTTTCCTCAAGAAACAATACTTTTAGGAGACTTTAATATTGACTGGAATTTATGTCAGCACATCTATCCACCCACCCTTATTAACCTGCATGGCTTCTCTCAAACCATTAACTCCCCAACAAGAACAAACAAACAAAATAACAAAGAAAGTATACTTGACTGGATACTTATAAACAGTCCTCAGCAAAAGTATACTACAGGAACCCTCCCAGATGACCTCAGCGACCACTCGCTAACATACATCATTAGGCATAAAACAACTTTAACTATCCCTACCCAAGTCATAACATCCCGTAGCAAAAAATTCTTTGATCCCACTCTGTTTCAAAATGAACTTATGCAAGTCAATTGGTCATCTCTTAAATCTCTCCCTATAGACGAAGCTGTTAACTACTTCAATCATACTTTTCTGACAATCCTAGGACAGCATGCTCCGATGCGTTCTATAAGAATTAAGTCTAAAACAGCCCAATAGCTTTCAAATACTACTAGGAATCTTATCCTTAGTAGGAACAAAGCATGGACTAAATGGCGTACCTCAAAAAACACAACTGATCGCCTTATTTTCAGAGAACAAAGAAATATAACAAAGAAAGCCATCCTACAAGATAAAAAGAACTTTTATACTCAGCTACAACAATCATCCCTACACTAACCACATAAATTCTGGACCGCCATTAATACACTGTTATCACCTGGGAAAGTTGTCACACCAAATCCTATTGATTCAAACCCCGACTGCCCATTAAAAACAGCAAATGCCTTTAATACTTTCTTTACCTCTGCCATTCTAAAGCTAGCTAACCAACAAAGCCCTGATACCTCCAAACTACTAACCCAAGGCCCCACTCCCCCCCATACCACCTCAAACCCATACCCACCACATATATATTATCCTTACTTCAAAAACTAAAACCTACAACCCCCGCGGCTGACAAATTGCCAGCAGAATTCCTCAAAATTGGTGCTAAAGCCATAGCTTACCCAATCTCCATACTGATTAACAGGACCTTAAATGAAAGCACAATTCCATCATTATGGAAAATCTCATATATCATCCCACTGTTCAAAGGTGGTGACTCTACTGAGTACTCCAACTTTCGTCCCATAGAAATATTATCACCACTTGCAAAAATAATGGAGAAATGCATCCACAAACAGTTATTAAATCACCTACTAAATAACAACCTCCTAGCCAAGTGCCAACATGGTTTTCGCCCTTTCCATAGTACTACTACAGCCTTACTATCCTTTATCGACTCAATTAACAAAAACCGCAACAATAACATACCTTCTTCAGCCTTCTTCGTTGACCTATCTAAAGCCTTTGATATGGTCAACCACAAACTTCTCCTCCATCATCTGAAGTCCCTCTCTTTTGACAATACAGCCTTAAATTGGTTCACATCCTATCTGGATAACCGAAAACAGGCTGTACTCTGTATAACCATCTCTCTGATCTCCTTCCCACCTCCATAGGAGTCCCTCAGGGCTCTATCTTAGGTCCTCTACTATTTTCTATCTTTATAAATGACCTTCACCTAGCCACTCCCCTATCAACTTGCATTCAATATGCAGATGATACAACCATCATTTGCTCAGCCCCAACACAGTCTGAACTTTATTCTCTCACACAAAATACCTTCACTACCATAGAGCAATGGTTCTCTAACCATTGTCTCCTCCTTAACCCAAAGAAAACCAAAATCCTGATTTTTACACCCACTCTCTTGTCTCCCTCCATTAATTTCTCACTCACAGCCAACAATGGCATCCTTATCTCCCCAGACAATAACACCAAACTTCTAGGCATTACAATTGACAACCAACTCAAATTTGACACGCACATTGACTCTACAATAAAATCAACAAACAGAAAACTAGGATCTCTTTACAGAATTAAATTTTTCCTTACTCCAGAAGCCAGAACTACAGTAGCTAGAACCCACTTAATCTCTTCCCTTTTATATGCATCCCCAATCTATACAAATCTTTCTAAATATAATCTTAACAAACTAACTACATCATATAACAATATTGCCAGATTTGCTACAGCCTCTCCATACAGGACTCATCATTGTTCTAATCTTAAAAAACTAGGGTGGCTAGAACTACCTAACCTAATACATTTTAACCAACTTACAATTGCCCATAAAGCCCTCTACTACCCTGACAATACTCCAATGCTCTCCACCCTCATACAACCCCATAACAATCTAAAGAACCTGTGCTCCTCTAACAAAATACTGATTCATACTTCTCTAAGAACTCAGCAGGTGACTCCACATTTTCAAACTCAGTTGGGAAAATATGGAATCAACTACCTCAAGACCTCACTACTCAAACCTCAATCCCACTATTTAAAACTAAACTGAAACTCTTCTTTTCCAACCATTGGCTTTGTTCTTGCAATAACCCAGACTAACATTTTGTACCTCCCTGCTATGGGACTCTTTCCACCCTCTCTTGTTCTTATATCTAACTCTCTTTATTACTCTCTACAAAACTTGTTTCTATTACGTAATTTCTAATAAAGGCACAAAATCTCTACTTTTCAACTTCTTATAAAGATATAATACAGTAACTAGATACTTTAATTGGATTTTTATACTGTACACGTTCCTATGTAATAGTGAAACTAGGTACTTTACCTCATATTGTACTCAAATGTTTTTAATTCTATCAGAAGGTTTAAAGTACATGTTTTTGATTTTTGATTTTTGATTTTATTTGTATATGCTGATATATTATGATAAATTTTTGTTTAGTCTTACTATAGTAGTATTGTAGAGGAGCTTTTCTCCCCGGGCCTCCACTGAAAAAGGACATGTATCCAGTTGGACTAGCCCGGTAAACAAATGTAAAATAAAAGTAAAATAAAATAAAATTGTATTTTCAATGAAAAATGCATCCTTTTTGTAAGTGTAAATGAAATTTTTATGAGTGTTTGAATCAACTAGTTTGTTTGGTGGCTGTAAAATTACTCCTGTTCCTAATAAAGGGAAATATAACCTGTCTCTTTTCTCCAGAATTTCTGCTAGTGTAGTTTGAAAGAGTGTTAATGGGTAACCTCTTTCTAAAAATAGTGATCTGAGAAAATCGACTTCTTCAAAGAAAAGGTCTGTGGAGCTACACATTCTTGAGGCCCGAATGAGCTGGCCTTTTATGATACCTTTTTTCATATAAGGAGGATGACCACTGTCAAAGTGTAAGAAAGCATTTGAGTATGTACTTTTTCTAAAAATTTGTGATTGGAAACCTTTCTTACTTGGACTTTTGGTAAGCAAAACATCTAAATAATGTAATGTATGTTCGCTTATTTCATAAGTGAAAGAGAGAAAATCTGTTGTATTGTTCAGGTAGTCAATAAATGCAAAAAACTGCTCTTTTGAACCTGACAAAATAATGAACAACACAGGAACTACACTACAGCCCAGAATACAGCAAAACCTGTAAACTGGTCTAAACTAGTCAAGGAGATGTGGGAAAACAAGGATTATTTTTTTTGTTTTTTTTGTTTTTAGATAGAAACACACAGAAAATGCGGAAACAGTAATAAATCAGTTACACAGGCTAGCACACTTTAGTGGGCAGCCTCAACAGTTAAATTAAACAAACAAACAAACAAACTTTCGATCAAATTCGACTAAAATGTAACTTTAAGTGCAGATATTAAATAATGCAGCAAACAGCTAAAAAACAGTTTAAGCTTGTTTAGGGTAAGCTAGAGAAGGTATTTCAAGTAAAAAAACAGCAAAGATACTTAAATCCAGAATTCTCCTTATTCAACCTAGTGAGTGTGACATCAGTGTGCCTCACTATCGAGAACATTTCTAAAACTAGTCTCCAAGAATCCTCTTTCTTTACCTTCAGAAACATCCTTGATCTCTCAGGTCTTTCAGCTCTACTTCAAGTTTATCAGGAGATTATATGCCCCCTCATCTAATTTCAATAAAATGCAAAATAAACAATCTCAGCAACCTGCAAGAAAGCAGACATTTAAAAGGCAATGGTAGGGAGGTTCCAAAAGGGAAACAGGAACCCTGAAAACAAAGGACAGTCTGATTATATGGGGAATGCTCCTCTCCTCTCCCACTCTGGCTGTCCTGTAATACTTCCAGAATATCTGAACCTCCATTTTTCTCTTTGCCAACAGATTTTTTTTCAGAATGATGGGTTCTGAAAATAATCCATCAAGCCAACAAATGCAGTGGGAGTCTCTCCCTCCTTTTCACAGGATTCTTCCTTATTCACCAGACCAAACTCTTATTTTACTGCTTTTCATTCACTCTATGTTAGCTTAGTTATGAGAAGGACTGTATTCAAGGATGCTTCTGGTGGTAAAGAAAGAGGATTCATGGAGATTAGTTTCAGAAATGTTCTGGTGCTAAAGAAAACGGGTTCTTGGGGACTAATTCTAGAACTTTTCTTTCTGAACCAGTTTGTAACAGTGCCCAAATTCAAAACGGTGTTACTTTACAACTTTTTACCCCTTATTCCTCATTTGATTCTATTAGTGACATCTGATAATCTCATTCCTATAGATCTGGATTTCAGGTGTATCTTACGGTTTTCTGCATATGGATCACATTATCATTCACCTGCCTTACCCTTTGGGTTACCTACTACTCCATTGGTGTTCACAAAGTGTCAAGCTCCTGTGATAATCTACTGCAGACAGCAAAGTATTCACATTTCTCCTTATTTACAAGATTTGCTTATATTTGCAGTCTTTTTCAAACTGTTTGGAATCCCTGTTGTGGGTTATGGATCTCTTAAAGGGACTGGGGTTCCAAGATAAAATTCAACAATCTTTTCTGACTCCTCGCAGGATTGTTTTTCTGGGGTGTCAGCTGGACACCTCATTTCATAGAGCATTTCTTGCACAGGAAAAAATAAATAAATATGTATTTAGACCTATTTCTGAGGTTTTACACCCAGATTTCCATCTCGGCATGGGAATTCCTCAGGATTCTGGGTCTCGTGGCATCAGGGATACTCATGATATTTCTTGCAAGACTCCTCTTGAGAAATTTATAATGGTACCCGAAATCTCTATGGTCCAGACACCAACATTCACTGACTTTTTAAATTCCATTTCTAGGGTGTGTGAAAAGATCATGTGGTGGAGACATCCCCTCTCAGAATTCAGGTTTCCCATTCTCCCCCTCCTGATCCAGCCCTGTCAGCCATCATCAATGCCTCAGGCTTTGCTTGGTGATCAGTGTCTAAAGGGATAAAAATGCAGGGTCTTTGGAACACAAAGACAGACCAAAACATATCAACATAAAAGATGTTATCTCTCATAAATTCTCTCTACTCTCTAAATCAACTGTGGTCCCTGGGACTTCTACAAGTGTTTACAGACAGAATTATAGTGATGTGTTACATGAACAAGCAAAGGGAACCAGATCTCACCCGCTGTGAAGAGTGGCCATGGTAGCCTGGGATATAGCTTTTCAGCACAATCTCACTCTACAGATAATTTAAATTCCATTAGAATAAAACTGTGCAGCAGACAAGATGAGCAGGACCAGGACTGATCCTCACAAATGGAAACTGAATGAAAGGGTCTTCTAAGATTTGATCCATTTGTGGGTAATACTTCAGATAGATCTGCTTGCCTCCTGTCTGCAAAATCAGTTGGAAAAATTCTGTTCCATGACTCCATGCAAAAGGACTGGAAGACAAATGCCTTTTCTTTTCCTTGGACAGGAATATTTATATATGCCTTTCCACTAATATATAGGGTACTTCTAAAGATTACTCCTCAGAGCTCTCTGTTGTGACTTTCTTCTGGCATAGGCAACAGTGGTTCTCCCTTCCTCTGGAAATAGCAAGGGGCAATTACTACATGCTTCCTCATAGACTACATTTACTCATACAAGACCAGGAGTGTTTAATACATCTCAACCCCAATCAACTGCAACTGTCTGCCTGGATGATAGGCTCATAATACTTTTTAGACACCTTTTTCCTGAGTATGTGCAACAGGTATTAATGTAGGCAAGAAAAGCTGATACTCGTGAATCATTTATTAGCAAACTGAAAATGTTTTCTAGTTGGCTATAAAAAAATCACCCATTCAGGGCTAGTATTTCTCTGGTTTTACATTATTTGTATGACTTACTATCCTATGGCCTGATTTACTCTTTGATCAAGGTTAATTTGTGAGCCATTTAAGTATGGCTGCCCATGGATCCCCCTCTTTCAATGAAGTCTCATGTGAAAATATTTTTGAAAGGGGTGTTGCAGAAGAAGTCTCCTGGAAAACAGGTGCTTCTGCTTGGGATCTTCTTTGCATTAGAAGCAATAACTCATACTTCATTTGAAACAGCTCATCAGGCTAACTTGAGGTTCTTGTCATGGAAAACATTCTTACTAATTGCTCTGACCTCTGCAAGAAAAGAATCGGAGTTGCAAGCTCTTATGGTGGGTCAGCTATATCTCATTTTTCACAAAGATGAATTTCTTTAAGAACTAATTCTTCTTTTATGACTTATGTGATATACAAACTTGTTTTAAGCCAAGCCATCCATCTCCCTGTCTTCTTCCCTGAGCCTAAAAGTGAATAAGAAAGGTTGGTTCATACTGTAGATGTCCACAGACAACTCAGGCACTATCTTGACAGAAGAAAATCTTTTGGAACTTCTGATCAGTTGTTCATTTTTTGTGAAGTTAAGAAAAAATGGATAGCCAGTGTCAAAGCAGACTATTTCCAAATGGTTGTCTCATGCTATTACTTTTTGCTACCCCCACCACAACAAAATTATTCCAGTCAGGGTCAAAGTTCATTCTACCAGGGCCTAGGCTTCTTCTGTGGCTTTTTAGAAAGGGTTGGATTGTAGACTTCTTCTAGGAGCAGCAACTTGTTCCTCTGTGCATACATTTACAATTTGCTATAAATTAGATGTGTAAATAAACTTACCATGACAATAGAAGTTCACTGCTGCAGTAGGCGCACCCTCCCTCCATCCCTCTTGTTTTTTTTTGTATGCTTTTATGACAAAGTATGGGCATTTCTTATAGGTTCCTAGGTATTATTACATGAATGCTAACACACAACATAAAAACAGGAGAAATACTTAAAAAACAACAAAAGTCAGTGGATAGACCCAACTTTATTAACACAATCACAGTCTCTAGTGCCTCGGCCAAAAGGCCTTTCAGGAGTAAAAAAAAAACAAATACATTCAAACAATTAAATACATGTATCAATTAAAAATCAACAAATCAAAATTTTCATTAAATAAAACAATCAATTCAAATCCACCAATTCCCCTTAACTTTCAACACTTTCCAGTTGCATTCCAAATTTAAACCACTAGGGGGCCCGTGTACCATACTTTAATATAAACAAAAATTTTTTAAAAAAGTAATTTCTGTTTCAGATCCATATCCATAAAAACTTTTACTTTCTCTAAAATGGTACCTTGAAGAAGTTCAAACCAAGACTCAGGATTACAACGAGGCAACCAGGTTAATCCCCAGCTGGCAGAGTTTCTTAAAGATACCCGAGGGGGGATTGTGTCAAAAGACTTGGCTAAGTCAAGATAGGCAGTATGTACTGTGTTTTGCGTTCATCCAGGGCTTTGGTGACATTCTTGAAAAAGTTCAACAGGTTCAATACCCTTAATGAAGCCAGACTGGGTTGGGTCAAGAGTTTGAAGATCGCTTATGTCCTCGTTGATAAGGCTCATGTAATTTTTTCCATGCCCTTGCAGATAAGGCTGGTTAGGCTTATGGGTCTACAGTTTCCAGAGTCGGTTGATGGACCCCCTTTGTGCAAGTGTTTTACTGTTGCTGTTCTCCACTCTGCTGGAACAAAGCCAGTGCTCAGGCTGTTGTTAAAGAGGGTGCCTAGTAGTTCTGCTAGGTCTTGTTTTAGATAGTTTAGTAAGTAGCCTGGGATGTTATCTGGTTTCACAGAGGCTGTGCTTTTGGCCTTGGAGAGCATAGATATGACCTTTCTATTATAATTTTCATTACATTGTCCTTCTCAGGGCCTTAGCCTCCCTCTCTCTTTTAGCATGAAAGCTCTGAAGGACTTGGTGCCCAAACCTGTCTTTATTCAGCTCAACTTAAGCTGATTAGTGGTTTGGTCATTTGAAAGGTGTCCTGTAGCTTTGTTAGCTGGTCAACTGTTGTGCCTTTGACAAGACAAAACCCAAATACAGCTTAGGCTACTGCAGCACTGATCATTCAATCATCTACTGTTATGGTCAGCTTACCTACACAGTTGTACTATTTTTTCAGTTTTTTGAGAAGTAAGATGGGGAGAATACAATAACTTCTAGACACAACAGTTTAATACATATGAAAAAAGAAAAAGAAACAAGGATATTGTAAGTTGGCAAAAAGTCTGACATCCGAGATGAATCAATAGCTTTAATATGTTATTCAAATCCAACACAACAGCATTAATATGAGACAAGTACATCGCTCATTAGCTTAGAAACTTGGGGTTGCAATGTACAGAGAAAAGAAAGACATATCTTAAGTTATAAACTAATTACAGTTCATTCACACTGTAAGTATTAATTTAAACATGCTGTACCAGCTAGGCTAAACCTGTGAATACTCGAGCTGTCAAAAGAGCAAGTTCTGCTAGCCTGCTTGGCTTATAGACAGGACATCCATCAAAGCTGTCAGCAACTTGAATTTAAGAAAGAGCTTAAACCACCATAAAGGCTGGCCAGGTGGGATAAAATTAAATGGCTAGTGGCCTGTAGTATAAACCTTGGAGGAGGGTGTGTCTAATGCTACTTGTACGATACTTGGTGAGACCAGAGGTTCTAATACCGGCACTGCAAAAACAAAGGGAGGTGATATGAGTCAGTCTGAATAAGTATCAGAGTTGAAAGGAATGCTGACCATTGTACTCCCTAGTTTAAAGACAGTGACAAGCCTATTGAAATTTTGGCCCTTGAAATACCAAAGGTGGGCATAAAAAAAAAAGATAAAAAAATACAGGAAAAGAGCAAATCTTAAATATAGCTCTTGTCCTTTAAAGTTTATTCCCCCCCCCCCCGAACCTATTTATGCAAACTCAGATATTACCGTACCTTGGAGAAAGGGGAATATAATGAGAATTGTCCATCTCAGAATTAGTATACATTAGCCATTTCTTCAGCCACTCATTATTCATGTTTCTGGGCTCACTCTAGTTGGTTCCAATATTTCAAATGGTTACCTACCGTAACACCTGCTCTTATGTTTAGTTACCCAAAGGCTCAGTTCCAATCAATGTTTATGGAGTCATATTTGGATCTTCATTGTGCAGAAGTGTGAATAGTCTTAAAGAGCCTGAATAATTGTAGATATTTTCGTAGTGAAATAGGTAAAATTACACAATAAAAAATTAATGTTCAATGCAGCAGTATTAGTCAGTAAATAGTTTTGCAACTGTTATGTGAAGTGAACATGAAAAATCACAATCCTTGCCTTGTTTGTTTAGTGTTTTGAGTTTTAATGTTTAATGTGTTTTCTAATATATAAATACAGACTTCTTCATGAATACTATATATAACTAGATACGTATTGGTATGGATGTCCAGTGATACCACTAGAAAGTATTGTAAGAATATTAAAGCAGGTTAATACAAAAACATTAGTTGGACCAGACAAATTAATGAAAACTAGAAAAGATGAAACCAAGGTAGTAATAACAAACATATTTAATACACTACCCAAAACATGTACTGTTCCTACTTTATGAAAAATCTCTGCTGTAACATAAATATTTAAAAAGGGCAATACAAAAGATATGAAAAACTATTGTCTAGTTAGCCTGACCTCCACAATGGGAAAGTGCTTTAAGAGGTGCATATTAGACTTAATAGAAAAATAAAAATAAAAAAAAGAACATATATGACATACAACAGCATAGTTTGACTAATGGAAGAGCTGCCTTAATCAATTTTATGGAGTTCTTTGATCAAGCAACCTGAATTATTGACCAAGGATTGTCAACGGCAGTCATATTTTTAGATTTGCGGTAAAACATTCAATACTTTATCTCATATGAAATACATAAAACATTACACAAACACTGAATAACTGAGTGGCTGATGAATAGAATGCAAACTATTACAATACAAGGACATACTTATACATCTTTACATGTTCATAAGTTCATAGGTTCATAGGTAGATAAGCCTAGCCAAAAAGGTACCCTGGCTTTCGCCACCCAAAAAAAAATATTTTCCTGTGCCCCTGTCGAGCAGAGCCACAGAGGTGATTCTCCAGGGTGAATTTCCTATTTCCCATTCAATCATCAAGATTTTTCTTGAAGAGTGCTAATGAGGAGCTTTGTTTGATATAGATAGGTACTTTGCTCCAGAGTATGGGAAGTCTCTGGGACAGGAATCTATCCCTCCAGCATGTGCTGTTTATTGTGGTGACAAGGTTTAGGTCCCTAGAGCATGTAGCTCAGAGGGATTGGGATTTATTTAAGTGGAGCATGTCCAACAGCTCTGGGTTTGACATAGCTTTGCATGTTAGGCAGAGATCGCCTCTGAGTAGGCGATATGCAATGGAGTAAAGCTGGAGTTTTTTGAGATGGTCTGCGTAGGGCATCTGAGACTGGTAATCCTCTTTGTGAGGTATTTCTGTGGCTTTTCCAGTTGTTGTAGATGTCTTGTGAGGTACATACCAAAAGGGGTGTTGTACTCTATAATGGGTCTAATGAGTGATGAGTAGAGGGGAACAATGACCTCTTTTTTCCTGGATGAGAAACCTTTTGTGATGAGGTGTGCCATGAAGAAGGATTTTCTGACTACTGTGGGGATGTGATTATCAAAGGAGAGACTACTGTCCACCTGTGTCACAAAGTCTCTTATCACAATTGCAGTGTTAAGTAGACTACCACCTATGTGATAGTTCATGGGTACAGAGTTTTTACCAAAAGAGATAACAATGCACTTTTGGCATTGAGCTTGAGACCATGGCTTTGACACCAGACATCAGTCTCAGTGAGGCCCTTTTGTAGGATGTCCACATCATTAGGAGTTTCGATTATGGTTCCTAGTTTGCCATCATCTGTGAACTTCATTAGCCAAAGACCTTCTGTGTTAGCCTGTACTTCAGAAAAGTAGGTACCAAACATGAGAGGACCCAGAACTGAACCCTGTGGTACTCCACTTGTCACTGGTTTGAAGTCGGATTTGGAGTCTGCTACTTTCACAGTGTGGGTTCTGTCAGTGAGCCATTTGACAACCCATCTTGTGACATAGGGCTTTATACCAAGTTTAGTGAGTTTATCTATAATTCCAGAGTGGGGGATGGTGTCAAAATCCTTGGCGAGATCTAGATAGGCTGTATGAACCACCATACTTTTGTCTATGGCTTTGGTGACTGCTTCAAATAAGTCTATCAGGTTTAGGAGACAGGATCTGCCTTTTTACAAACCCAAACTGGGTAGGGTACAGAGTTTGGAGATTACCATTGTCTTTTTTTATAAGTTCCATGATGATACGTTCCATGGCTTTGCAGACCAGACTCATTAGGCTAATGGGGTGGTAGTTCCCGGGGTCCATGGTGGCTCCCCCTTTGTGGACTGGGATAACCATCACTGTGCACCATTCAGTGGACACAGAGCCTGAGGTGAGGCTATGATTGAACATGGTGCTTAGGTGGGGTACGAGTTCATTCTGTAGTTCATGTAGAACACAGCCTGGGATGTTGTCAGATCTCATGGATGCTGTGTTCTTGGCTTTGGAGAGTGTGGTTTTTACCTGTGCAGCCATGATTACAAGAACTTTGCAATCTTCCAGTATAGAGATGGGCCATTTAGGGGGTGAGAGGGGGGTAAAGTTAGCACTGTACCTATCTACCAGGATGCTGGCAATATCAGTTGGTTCTGTATATTTAGTGCCATTGTGCTGTAACTCAGAGCAGATCTGAGTGTTGCCATTGAGATTCTTGACATAACTATAAAATGCTTTGTGATTGTCTTTAGAATCAGTGGCGATTTTGTTTTCATAACTAGCTTTGGAGGATTTTATGAGGGATCTCAGTTTCTTACTGAAGCTGACCAGGGAGTTCCTCCAATCATGGGATTTTACTCTTTTTTGCAACATTTTCTTTCTTCTATTGTAGAGTTTGTTTATGGCAGGGGACCACCAGATTGGCTTCCTTTTTTTGGAGGATAGCATCTTGGTTCTGTTAGGGATAACATGATCCATGCACTCGTGTAAGTGCTTATAAAGTGTATTTGTGTAGGATTCAACAGTCGTACCTCTATTGTCCATCTGCATGGGTGTCATGAAGTTTTCCACTTCTGTCTTAAGAAGCGTGAAGTTGGCTTTAGAGAAATTTTTTACAGTGGTTTCCCTAATGGGGGGTGGGGGTGGAATGTGGATGTCTAGGGTGATTAGCTTGTGGTCGGATCTGACCAAAGAGGAATTGACCTCTGATGTGGAACACCGGTCACCCATGTTGGTAATGACCAGGTCTAGGATATTGCTGCCCCTGGTGGGGATGTGAATAAGTTGATCCAAGGCTTTGGAACTTATGAATTCCAGAAAACGTTCAGCAAAAGAGTTGGTACATGAGTAGTTTCCCAGTTAATGGTGGGGTAGTTGAAATCACCCATTATTTGGGTGTTGGGTTGTACCCTCATATTTTCCAGTGTATCAAGAAATGAAGAGTGGAAATCCTAGGGCATGGTGGGGGATCTGTAGCAAGTTACAATTTGGATTGCAGTCTTGCCCAGAGTTAGTTGCACTTGGATAATCTTGGATGCATTATGCTCAGCAACTAGCCTGGAGGTGTGGATATCCTTAATGAATATGGACACGCCTATGCCTTTAGTGTTTCGGTCAAGATTAGATGGCCGAAAGGTGTGGTATGAATTATAGCCTGGTAATGCAGGGGTGCTCTCTGGAGCCTTGAACCAGGTCTCTGTCACTGCACAGATGTCAATGTTCTCCATTTTAAGGAGAGCCTTGAGTGAGTGCATTTTCAGGTTTAGACTTCTAGCATTGAGTAGCATTATCCTCAGATTTTGCTTGCTTGTACCTGTTACAGTGGTGAATTTGTCATTTGAGCCTTGCCTAAAAAGGGCACTATGGGATGGCAAGAGCCTTAGCCAGTTTCCGGAATCCCAAAGGTGACAGGTGCAGGCCATCTCTGGCAAAGCATCGTGGTATGTCGATCATGTCATCTCAGGCAGACAGATACTGGATCCCCTAAGAATGACACCAGCAGCTTAGCCAATTGTTGAAGTCGATCATTTTGTCCTTGTACTGTGGTATCATTCTGGGTGATGGCAGGATGCTACTCAGGGCTCGGGGTCACACCTGCCTGGGCTACAAGATCAGAAAGCTCCTCCATGTCAGTTTTCATGTAGTCCAGGGAGGTACGTCTCAGGTCATTCACACCAACATGGACAATGATAGAGTCCTTGCTGTGGAGTGACCTGAGTGCTTGCATTATGTGGCAGATCCTAGCACCCAACAGGCAGCTGACAGTAACTTTCTCCTTGTTTAGCCTGGTGAGTGGAACATCAGTGTGCTTGACTATAGAGTCACCTATGACTAGAGTGTTGATTACATTGTTATGCCTTATGGGCTGTAATTGAGTGGCACACTGAGTTTGTGGGCTATATGTCATTTGCTTTGGAGGTCTTTGTTGCTTGAGCAGATTTTTATTGAGAGCCTTCATGAATGTAGGTTTGTGTTTTTTGTTGCTATGTGTCTGTTTTGGTGGTGTAGGTTTTGAGGAACTATGTGATGAGTGTGGTGTGGTGTAGGTGTTTACCTTCTCCTCTTGACTGTCTAGTCCATTCTTGGGTGAAGAGAGCTTTGCTTCCAGTTTGGCTTATATAAGTGCATCTCTCACAGGTTGTAGTGTTGGGTGGTAGGAGGAGAGGGTTGTCTATGTATATGAGGCAATTGCTGCATTGCCCCAAGATGCCCAGATTCACCAGGTAGACAGGAGGAAACACCGGGAGCTGACCCTTAGCCATGCCTGGATAGGTGCTTATTTATTAAGTACTAAAAATTGTTTTCCTCTTGACAAGTGAGGAAAGTTGAGTGCTGTAGTAATCTGTAGCTTATTTTGTGCTTACAATGAGTTCTGAACAAGTGCTGAGCTCAAAGAAACAAATTTGAGTGCTGAAACTAAAAAACTGCCTAGTTCTAATTGAAAATTTGAAGAGCAGACTTTATAGTGCCGGAAATAGTTTAACCCCAGCTAAGCGGCGATGCATAAAGTGTTTTTTTTTAATATAACAGTAGCAAATGAGCAAACTGATTTAAACAAATTAACCAATTAACCAATAAAACGCTAAAAACTGAGCCCCGTTCCTGCAGTCTTCGACCAGACAGGTTCTAACTGCACACTCCTGCCACTAGGGTGCAGAGGAACCTTCTCCAAAAAAGATGGTCTGGATTAGTGCTCAAGTTATACAAACAAAGCTTGATTCAGCAGGTCTGAATTTAATCTATGCTACAGCAAACAAGGCATACCAATTTCAGAAAGAAGCAGTTCAAATAAGCAGGCACAATAAGCCTTTAACCAGAAACTCCAAGCTCAGAAGGGCAGGATCTACCCTCTCCTCCCACAAGAGTGCAGACCACACCTTCTTAATGTAAAATAACTGGCCCAGAGCCCAAATGCTTAAACCAGAACTAATACACATTTAGAATAACAGACGCTAAGTCTTCATTCAGCAACTCCCAACTTAGAAGGATGTAAGCTACCTGGCCTTCCACAACAATGCAGACCACAAACCTTCTTATGCTTCAACATAAGGCTTAGAATAAAAGTTACAATTTAATCAGGCTACTAACAAGTAGTAATAAATGCAGCAGAATAAATGCAATAAAGTAGGAAGAAAAACAAATACAGTAAAAACAGATGAATAAAGTGCATTTTTAAAAAATATAACAATAGAAAACGAGCAAACTGATTTAACCAAATTACCCAATTAACAAGTAAAAAAGCTCAAAACTGAGCCCTGTTCCAGCAGTCTTCCATCAGATAAGTTCTAACTGCACACTCCTGCCACTAGGGCACAGGAGAACCTTCTCCAAAAAAGATGGCCTGGATTAGTGCTCAAGTTATATAAACAAAGCTAGATTCAGCATGCCTGAATATAGTCTATGCTACAGCAAACAAGGTGCACCAATTTCAGAAAGAAACAGTTCATATAAGCAAGCACAATCATCCTTTAACCAGAAATTCCCAGCTCAGAAGGGCAGAATATAGCCTTTTCTCCCACAGGAGTGCAGACCACAAACCTTCTTAATGTAAAATAACTGGTCTGAAGCCCAAGTGCTTAAACCAGAACTAATACACTTTTACAATAACAGACACTGAACCTTCAATCAGCAGTTCCCAACTTAGAAGGATGTAAGCTACCTGTCCTGCCACAACACTGCAGACCATAAACTTTCTTAATATAAAATAACTGGCCTGAAGTTCAAGTGCTTAAACCAGAACTAATACACTTTTAGAATAACAGACACTGAGCCTTCAATCAGCAATTCCCAACTTAGAAGGATGTAAGCTACCTGTCCTGCACAGCTGTGCAGACCACAAACCTTCTTAATGTAAAACAACTGGTCTGAAGCCCAAGTGCTTAAACCAAAAGGCTTATAATAACAGTTACAATTTAATCAGGCTGCTACCAAGCAGTAATGACTGCAGCAGAATAAATACAATTGAGTACTTTTAAGAAGAGGCAAAAGCAAAATTAAGTGCAATTTTTTTTAGTAAAGTGCAAGGAGAGAGGAAGGAGGATCAGAAGAAAAATTCAAGGTTAAGACCCTAAGTGGGTTAGCCTTCTCAAATGTTCTCTCTGTATTAGGTAGAATGAACACTAGACTGGGAGGAGTGTCCCAGATCAAATTTACAGTAGGGGTGGGCAACTGAAAAGTCACCAACTATAACAACACTACAAGAATAGGGTGGGAGGGAGGGAAAAAGTTTCAGGATAGATGAGAAACATAAAACAATGCCAGAAAATATGTAAAATAATTCAGTCAGGCAAAAAAAAAAAATTAGTCAGGCAAAATTAAGACAATGCAGAACTCTGAAAGGTTAAAATGCCAAGAAATATACAATAAACAATATATTTCCAGATTGCTTGAGAATCACACTTCAGCCAGAACACCAGGAGTTCCCAACCATGTATGCAAGAATTTACAAGCAGAAGCTATTTTTAAACCAGCAAGCCTTGAAGCAATCAGATAACACAAAACTGTTAGACCAGATTTATAAACTCCACCACAGGAATAGGGGGGAAACAGTTTCAGGACAGATGAGAAAAATAAAAGAATGCCAGAAAATATATAAAATAATTCAGTCAGGCAAAATTAAGGGGATGAAGAACACTGAAAGTTTAAAATGCCAAGAAATATACTTATCAATCAGCGACCTATTTCCAGATTGTTTGAGAATCACATTTCAGCCAGAACACCAGGAGTTTCCAACAGTGTATGCAAGAATTTACAAACAGAAACTATTTTTTTTAAATCCACAAGCCTTGAAGCTGTGACAGAAGGAGTCCCACATGAACTGATTGCCCTTTATTATTTAATTCAGTTTTTTCAACTATTCAAGGGAGCAATAAAATCTGGATGAATAAGTATGCAGATGACTTCAAGCTGGGATGCATAATCACAAACATGGATAACTGCAGGGATATTAACAGCAGTATGGCAGATGTAGCAAATGGCAGAGAAAACAGGCATTAAATTTAGTTTTTAATAAGTGAAAAACTATGTCTCTTGGTAAAAAAGTATTAAAACAGCCCTTACTATTACAAAATGTAACATTAGAACATGATTACAAAGATTTGGGCACAATAACATCAAATTGGTCATTTGCAAATCATGTAAACTAACTAGTTATGAAAGCAATGTGACCATTAGATCTATTAATGAAAACTATTTCTTTAAGACAAGAAAAGTACATGGTTTGGCTGTATAGGACATATATCAGACCCATCTTGGAATATAATAATGCTTTTAGTATCTATAATAAGAAACACATATCAATAGTATAATCAATAAAAAGAAAACTTAGAAAAGTTAAAACTTTTTATACTACATTTACTGATACTTGAATGGAAGGTTAATTCTAGCATATAATGCATTTATAGGTGGATTGCTGCTAATAACTTCGAATTTGAAATTAAATGATAATGCTAAAATGCATAGACTGTAACAGCAGTTATGAAATTAAAAGGCATACAACTATGATATAAGGGTCACATATAACAGACAAAATACATAGTTTATGGAATAAATTATCAATATAGATAAGGATGTCTAAAGTTTTAAGAATAACGTTGATGAACTGATGGGATCACAGGCTCACAATCCAATGCTGGAGGAATCTGCATTCCTAGATGACCTTAGGGCCTGAATATTCTAATCAAACTTATGAACTTATGAATGACTGTTGGCATCCATGCATAGAACACGTAGTAAAAGCTTATGATTTGGTGGGATTCGATCAGAATCCTTTATATTATATCTTATTGAGTTTGCTAGTGGTTCCATAGCTAATGCATAATTAATTGAAGATAAAAAAAATCCTTGTAGGAAAAGAAAGTGTTTTACTGGATTTGAAAGCTTTTAAAGCACTTAGCGAGAGCTGTCAAACAGGCAGCAGCATATTCCCCAACTGCTTTGCTTAACAATTCTGGACAAATCCAACAATAATGGAGGGACAGAAGATCAAAATCACAGATAGTTTTTAAATACTGTATACACTTAAAACATTAATAGAACAACAGGTTTTGCTTCAGCATGAATTATCAGAACAATAAGAAGCATTTAAGTCTAATGGCTGGTATTATTGTCTGACTGTAATTCTCAGTGATTTACAAGAAAATTAAAATATTTCTGAAGAACAGGACAAAATATATAAGTGAAAAACCAGGAAAAGATGAGATATATGGACAGTAGGCATAAATGAAGTGCTACTACTAATGGTTTTAAAATCTATTAAATACTTATGCCCTGCCATACATTCTATTTATTAATTTAGCACAGAGAAGTTCTAACAGCTTTTAAATGTCACTTCTTCATCTGATGATGTTCTTTACCAGCCAACTGTTTGCTTTAAGTTCATAACATGAGACTTGATCTTAACAGTACTTGGGTTTCCTTAACGAGCTTTTTTAAGTGCCTCCATGCACTGTTTCCATTAGGTCTCATACGAAGGAAGTGTTTAAACGTTTATCTTTTTCCTGATCTTAGAGATCAAATCATAGTGCTCCATTCATTACAAAAATATTAAAGGCTTCATTTCAAATGATTGATTTAACTCAAAAGTATTATTATTTGCAACTGATATTTTACTGACTTTAACTAATATAAACACATTTCAGATGAATAATTTGATGTTACATTACATGATTTAAGGAACTTTCTAACCTTAAATTCAATGACAAAAATATTGCTAAGTTACTGACTATAAAAATGGATCCTACTTTAATATGTAATCTTAATTACAATTAGAATTATCAGCAAAATATTTAAGAATTATATTAACACATGACCTCAATAACATTACCCAGATCAGTGATGATCAGATCAATGATGACTTTAATAGAATTATTCCTAAGTATAATAAAATGTTTTTTTTTACACTTGAAGATAGAGAGTGAGAGAGATGATATCTAATAAAATTATTCCATTAACCATCAAGATAAAGTAACAGCTCAGCAACCACTTTAACTCCAGAAAGAGAGAAAAAAAACACTAACCTTGGATGAAACCCTCAAACACTTATTAAAACTTGAGCACTTTCATCTCAGCATAAAAGAGACTTCATGCAAATGCAGGTTATATGAATCCACAACCTTAAATACTACATATAAATGATAATGCAAATTTTAACACACCAGCCACTTACACCTAGCACAATCTCATACAAAACAGTACTGGAAATTCATCTTGTTTCTACTTAATAAGACTAATGACCAAAACAGATTAAAAAGAAACTAATTTACTGTGCAGACTACTGACAAAAAGTGTG
>NC_056743.1:1758748450-1758840950 GCF_019279795.1 Protopterus annectens
AGTGCAATTTGGACAATTGGATGGGAAACCAGAAATTCATCCCTGGCTTGGCACCTATGTCTCTAATGCAAACAGGTAACCTGTAAATGATTCATCTCCCAGGCCCATGCTTACACTTATCAAGGGTATCAGAACTTGTAAGAGATTTAGGATGCATGGCTAGGCTCAAAAAGGCCCTTGTGGTTGTTATCCTAGTAAACACCTATGAACCTATGAACCTCAGTGCCTGGCTTCACCAGTGCAGGGGACACTAATCAAAGGCTAGTCACCTGAATCCCACTCAAGGCTCCATCTTCTTTGCCCCAGAGCAAAGCTGATGTGGCAGGAGTTATCTCAAAGGGCAGATTTCAAAAAGCTGCGCCTTTGGGTCCAAAGGGATTCCTACCTACAACAGACTTATACCCATGTTCTTAAACTCCTTACTAATTTTCTTTGCCTTTTGAGAAGTCTAAGAAAAGTGAACATAATGAGCATTTACATTCTTCTAAAACCTTCCATTAAACCTCATACTTAAACATTATACAGTCTATCTAATCCTAAGATATTTATGAGGTATTTTATCTTCCTGGGTACCTTAAAGATTATTTTATCTCTTACCATATTTACAGTAATGCAACTGTTCTTTTTTTTTCTACAATTAATGCTATTATTTTGCATAATATGATGTTCAAGTACTAAGCTGCTCTCTCCTGATAGCACCTCCCCCTTACCGAGGAGAAATGAAAATCAAAACATCTTTCTTTGTTCTATTTAGTTGCCGGTAGATTTGATAGACTCATTTCCATCTGGGTATGGGCTGGTGTAATTTCCCCGAACATCCCTATGTTTGATTCAGATTGTTCTTGTTACGTTTTTTGCCAGCTACTACTAAATTGAATTATTTATTCACTATCGCTTTTTTCTCAGTGTTTCTCTCCGCCTTCCATATCCCATTTAGGAAATGTCTCTCTCCTTGGTTTCTTTTTTCCCTAATACACTTCTTATAGACATTCTCTTACTTTGTGAACTAAGCTTGCTACTTCCTGCTCTGAATAGCTTCTCGATTTTCTTCTACAACAGGTACAGTTCAAATGATCTACATAAAATTTATGATAATTCTCGAAACCTAAACTCTTCTTCCATAACAATTCTCACCCATTCTTTTAAAACATATTATTTATATATGTTTGACATGCTTCTTTCCATGTCTTTTAAGAAGTGCCTAGATATTTAAAACAGTGTGCATTCATTTGACCGACTGGTGGATGGACAACCGGAAAATGTCGAAAGCAGTGCAGCAGGTTCTCATAACTGTGAACCGGAAATATGCGAAATGCACAATATCCCCCCCTTTTTGACCCATGGTAGCGCTTGTTTAGGTGGTAGAGCAGTCGGAAATGTTGCATTTGGTGTTTTGTACGACATTCCAACCATCTGTCACTTTGAAAATCAACATTCTGGTTCAGAAAATCTAACGTTCCGAGATCGTTTCATCCAGTAAATGAATGTATACCATTTAAAACTTGGTATCTTATGAACAGGTAAACCTTTAGGGCCCTTAATAACCACTTAGGGCATCTGCCAATAGTAATTTTTGTGAGGTGACAAACAGAATCGAAAATGATTTTGCAACATTCGGAGTAAGCATGGAGTCCCCCTGACTAATTGATATGAAACCTTCTACAGCAAACTGGATAAGTCAAAGCCATTGAAAAACACATATACTGAAACTGTAAAATGATGAAAACACATTTTTTTTTGCATGTGGATAAAGTCCCCTTGCAACCCACTGTCCTTTACTGATACATACTAACTCCAGGGAAAAAAAGTAACACTCTGCAAGGGTGAAAAAGCTACTCTCACTGCTGTGAACTCATAGTTCAAAAGAATAATGCAAGAATATTCAGGGCCTGGTTAATTTAGAGTGTTGTGATTAGAAAGACTGCATTTCAGGAGATAAATGTAATAAAACGTTAGCTCTCTCATAAACATGATACCTCCAAGCCAAGGGCAAACGTTGCTGAATACATCTTGGAGATCTTCTTGAACTCGTATAGCCTGTGTAACCTTATGTATAATATAGAGGATTGCCACTGTGTCTCCAGTCATAACCAACTTGGTATGTGTCTGAGGTATGACTATCAAGACATTCACTGCAAGAGCAGACAGAAGCAAAGGTTGAGAGACGAATCTATTGACAATAAACAAAAAATCCTATCATAATTCTTTGTAGTGCCTGGAGGTTTATCATCTTATGTATTATCAGTTATAAAAAAATGTTCTAGGAGCATAAAGTGTTACGTGTTTTGTAAAGCTGTAAAACAACTCTGACATACAGCGGGCAGAAATTGAGTATAATTCTGAAGAATGAATGAATGGCTATTAAAGCTGTTAAACACATCCCTCTGCCATACTTTTTCTTTGAAAGTGTGCCAGAATGATATGTATAACAGCTTTTGAAGTTGTTCTAGCTTCTTACTGGTGTTCTGTGGTGATTGGCACTAGCATCTGCCACAGTCTATCAATTCCAGGTGCTTAAAAAAGCTTGCTAAGTACTTGCCCGATGTCAAAAAACAATTCTTAATAAGTCTGTCTTTTTCTTAATTTTTGTAACATAACCACTGTATTTCATGCACTACATAGAGAATTATGATGAGGTCCAGTCATAACTGGATTATTATGTGTTTGAGAGGCTTACTATCAGCTGAATCCATTTTGATGAAGTTTGGAGGTCGAACGGTGACAATGTCAAATTCCGTCATTGTCGAAGTACAAATCTCACCCCTACCTTGACCCATGTTGATGCTTGTTCCGAGGTCGAATTCAGGATGTAATTCGACAATGTCAGAATTTGGCATTGTGACATTTTACGGATGTGGGTCGATGATACGATCATTCGACCAAGTGCGCGTCAACATTTTGATAGTAAACCGTTTGAGACATAAATGCCAAGAAAATCACCTCAATAGCAAAGGGATTTAAGAGAAGCAATAAATGAGATTAATCATCTTAAAAATCAAAAGGAATTTATAATAAGTTATTAGATGTTTGAAATGTTATATTTATTATTGATTTATTGATTTACTGATTTATTTGTTTACTATTTGTTCACACTGTAAGTGAACCGGTCTCCTGACCATTTTCAGCCACCACTTGAGCTCAAAGAGCAGAAAATACATCCTGGTCTTTCAATTAACAATATTATATACAAAATGAGTACATATCAAAATTCAGACCATAGTAAGATTGAATACAAATAATGTAACATTAAAAGATCCAGTCAGAGTGCATTAAAAAAAAGATGCAAGCTAAGGTGCGAGTAAAATACAGTGCAATCATACATATAATACATAAAGTCCTATATATCATGTGAAATACTTGCATATAAGATGACACATGAAGAGGCTGAGACAGTTTATTAAATGCATTTGAGTATTCATGATACGGGATGATGTGTTTCCTAACCATTGCCATGGTTGCAGTTACAGGTAAATTCAGTAATGAAATGCCCTTTAAGTGCATCTTTGAAGCTTTTAATGGTTTCTAGATTTTTGATGTCTGTAGGCAGGTGATTCCAGGTAGCAAGTCCCAGTCTAGAGAATGATCTCTCACTTACAGCACTTTTAAATGGAGGGCAATCTATAGTGAAATTGTTGTCCTGTGTACTTGTCTTGAAAAGGTAGTTTCATTCTTAAAGGGAGGCAGTGACTGTGTTTTTCTACCTTGTAAATTTTGCAGTCACCCTAATGATAATGGACATCAGCTGTGTATAACTACCCTGTGATTCTTATGCTTAGTCAACACTCTGCTTGTAATATGCTGATGTCATAACAAGGCTGAAATATGCATATCCATATCCATAGCTAGTGGGGTTTGGCTTTATTGGCCTGAAATTGTCCATTAAAACAACTTCAAAAGTAAAAGTTATGGGCAATCAGAATTGCTATGTAACAGAAACACCTGATGTTCCTAAGGATCATTTGCATATATCCCATGGGCCACTGTCACAGGAGGTTTGGGAGGTCACTCACTGGAAGTTCTAGCTTGGCTCGAGTTTTCATTTAGTTTTTACTGATTGGTTTTTCAGTGTCACCTTCTCACTCTTTGTTTTAATTTGTGAGTTGGGATATTTTGCAGTCACCCTAATGATAATGGACATCAGCTAGGTATAACGACCCTGTGTTTCTTATGCTTAGTCAAGCACGCTATGCTGAGGAGGTCATAACAAGGCTGATTTATGTATATCCATAGTTAGTGGGATTTGGTTTTATTGGCCTGAAATTGTCTATTAAAATGATTTCAAATGTAAAGTTATGGGCAATCAGAATCACCATATAGCTGAAACACCTGATGTTCATAAGGGTCATTTGCAAATATTCTATGTGCCTCTCTTACAGGAGATTTTGGGGGGGTCACTCATTGGAAGTTCTAGCTTGGCTGGAGTTTTTGTTTAGCTTTTACTGATTGGTTTTTCACTCTGTTTTAATTTGTTAGTTGGAATATTTTGCAGTCACCCTAATAATAATGGACATCAGCTGGGTATAACAACCCTGTGTTTCTTATGCTTAGTCAAACACCCTGCTTGTGCTATACTGATTAGGTCATAACAAGGCCAAAATATGTATATCCATAGCTAGTGGGGTTTGGCTTTATTGGCCTGAAATTGTCCATTAAAACTACTTCAAGCGAAAAAGTTGTGGGCAATCAGAATTACCATATAGTTGAAACACCTGATGTTCATAAGGGTCATTTGCATATATCCCATGTGCCTCTGTCACAAGAGGTTTGGAAGGTCACTCATTGGAAGTTCTAGTTTGGCTGGAGTTTTCATTTAGTTTTTACTGATTGGTTTTTCAGTGTGACCTTCTCAGTCTTTGTTTTAATTTGTTAGTTGGGATGTTTTGCAGTCACCCTAATAATAATGGACATCAGCTGGGTATAACAACCCTGTGTTTCTTATGTTTAGTAAAGCATTCTGCTTGGGTTGTGCTAAGTGATCATCGCAGGGTTCAAATATGTGTATCCATAGCTAGTGGTATTTGGCTTTATTAGCCTGAAATTGTTCATTAAAACAATTTCAAATATAAAAGTCATGAGCAATAAAAATCAACATATAGCTGAAACGCCTGATGTTCATAAGGGTCATTTGCATATATTCCATGTGTTTCTGTCACAGGAGGTTTGGGAGGTCACTCATTGGAAGTTCTAGCTTGGTTGGAGTATTCATTTGGTTTTTATCGATTGGTTTTTCAGTGTGACCTTCTCACTCTTTGTTTTAATTTGTTAGTTAGGATATTTTGCAGTCATCCTAATGATAATGGACATCATAGGTTCATAGGTTGGTACTAGGCTATTGACCAAGTGGTCCTCTGGCTTTTTCCACCCAAGAAAATTATTTTCTTGTGCCCCTGTCAAGCAGAGCTGCAGAAGTGATCCCCAGGGTGAATTTCCTATCTCCCATCCAATCATCAAGATTATTCTTGAAGAGTGCTAATGAGGAGCTTTGTTTGCTATAGATAGGTAGTTTGTTCCAGAGTATGGGAAGTCTCTGAGATAGGAATCTATCCCTCCAGCATGTTCTGTTTATTGTGGTGACAAGGTTTTGGTCCCTAGAGTGTGTAGCTTGGAGAGATTGGGATTTCTTTATGTGGAGCATGTCCAACAGCTCTGAGTTTGACATAGCTTTGTATGTTAGGCAGAGATCGCCTCTGAATAGGCGATATGCGACAGACTAAAGCTGATGTTTTTTGAGATGGTCTGCATAGGGCATCTGTTTGAGGCCAGTAATCCTCTTTGTGAGATATTTCTGTGGCCTTTCTGGTTGTTGTAGATGTCTTGTGAGGTACATACCAAAAGGGGCGTTGTACTCTATAATGGGTTTAATGAGTGATGAGTAGAGGGGAACAATGACCTCTTTTTTCCTGGATGAGAAGCCTTTTGTGATGAGGTGTGCCATGTAGAAGGATTTCCAGACTACTGTGGCGATGGGATTATCAAAGGAGAGACTATTGTACACCTGTGTCCCAAGGTCTCTTATCACACTTTTGGTGTTAAGTAGGCTACCGCCTATGTGGTAGTTCATGGGTACAGAGTTTTTACCAAAAGGGATGACAATCCACTTTTTGGCATTGAGCCTGAGGCCATGGCTTTGACACCAGGCATCTGTCTCAGTGAGGCCTTTTGTAGGATATCCACATTGTTAGGAGATTTGATTATGGCTCCTAGTTTGCAGTCATCTGCGAACTTTGTTAGCCAAAGACCTTCTGTGTTAGCCTGTACTTCAGAGAAGTAGATACCAAACAGGAGAGGACCTAGGACTGAACCCTGTGGTACTCCACTTGTCACTGGTCTGAAGTTGGATTTACAGTCTGCTACTTTCACAGTGTGGGTTTGGTCAGTGAGCCAGTTTGCAACCCATCTTGTGACATAGGGATTTATACCTAGTTTAGTGAGTTTGTCTATAATTCCAGAGTGGGGAATATTGTCGAAAGCCTTGGCGAGATCTAGAAAGGCTGTGTGCACCACCTTACCCTCATCTACAGCTTTGTTGACCGCTTTAAAGAAGTCTGACAGGTTTAGGAGACATGATCTGCCTTTTACAAACCTGAACTGGGCAGGATCCAGAGTTGGAGATTACCAGTGTCATTGTTTATAAGTTCCATGATGATATGCTCCATAGCCTTGCAGACCAGGCTCATCAGGCTAATGGGGCAGTAGTTCCCAGGGTCCGTGGTGGCTCCCCCTTTGTGGAGTGGGATAACTGTTGCTGTGTGCCATTCAGTGAGCACAAAGCCTGAGGTGAGGCTATGATTGAACATGGTATAACAACCCTGTGTTTCTTATGCTTAGTCAAACACTCTGCTTGTGCTATGCTGACGAGGTCATAACAAGGCAGAAATACGCCTATCCGTAGCTAGTGGGGTTTGGCTTTATTGGTCTGAAATTGTCCATTAAAATGACTTCAAATGTAAAAGTCATGGGCAATCAAAATTGCCATGTAGCTGAAACACCTGATGTTCATAAGGGTCATTTTCATATATCCCATGTGCCTTTGTTACAAAAGGTTTGAGAGGTCACTCATTGGAAGTTTTAACTTGGCTGGAGTTTTCATTTAGTTTTTACTGCTTGGTTTTTCAGTGTGATCTTCTGACTCTGTTTTAATTTGTTAGTTGGGATATTTTGCAGTCACCCTAATGATAATGGACATCAGCTGGGTATAATAACCCTGTGTTTCTTATGCTTAATCAAGCACTTTATATGTGCTATGCTGGCGAGGTCATAACAAGGGCAAAATATGCATACCCATTGCTAGTGGGGTTTGGAGTTATTGTCCTGAAATTGTCCATTAAAATAACTTCAAACATAAAAGTCATGGGCAATCAGAATAGCCATAGAGCTGAAACACCTGATGTTCATAAGGATCATTTGCATATATCCCATGTGCCTCTGTCACAGGAGGTTTGGGAGGATACTCATTGGAAGTTCTAGCTTGGCTGTAGTTTTCATTTAGTTTTTATAAATTAGAATACTTGGAAGAAAAGTGGTTGCATGAGGCACTGAAAGCTATATGGATTTTATTTTTAGCAAACTGCAATGGTATATCTGGGAGAACTGCTAAAAGAAAGAATATGCAGATTTTATTCTCAGTAGTCTGTGTTCTGTGATTAGTGTGAGCTGAATGCATAAACAAGAAAAAAAAGGCCATATTCAAGTTTGGGAGTTAAAATATTTTTAGTAATGAGGCACTTCAGAAGCAGGTAAAAAAAGGTAACTGATCTTGTAACAGTTATAATTGAGCAAGGAATTCATTAGTTACAAAATCTGTGTGTATGGTAATGCAGAGTGTATGGTCGAGTATTAGGCTTAGGTACCTCTGTTCAGTGACATTAGGTATTACGTTCTCTTGAAAAGCTGTTAAGATAATAACAGGAATAGTGAGTAATTTCATGGTTGAAAAAAGACCATGACATTCATTTTCTTAGGGCTAATTAGTAGCTTGTTAATAGCAGACCAGGTGCATAACTGGTTGAAATTGTCCTGTAACTTGGATTGCAGGTCAGAGTGGCTAGTACTGGACTGCATGAGCAACATATCTTCTGACTACATTATTAAGTTAAGATTTGGTAATTCTAGGAGGAGATCATTAACAAAGAGCGAGAAGAGAAGAGGACCTTGCACAGACCCTTGCAGTACACCTGTATTAGAGAAGAGGGCCTAGCACGGACCCTTGTAGTATACCTGTATTAGAGAAGAGGGCCTAGTACGGACCCTTGCAGTACACCTGTATTAGAGAAGAGGACCTAGCAGAGATCCTTGCAGTACACCTGTATTAGAGTGGAGGACCTAGCACAAACCCTTGCAGTAAACCTGTATTAGCTTTACCAGTAATAGAGGATAACACATTGCTTTGGACTTTGAAGATTCTGCCTTTTAGATAGCTGCAAAACCAGCAGATGCATTTTTAGATGGATGTTAGTTTGGTAGTATTTAAATAAACTTACAGACTTTGTTATTTAATATTCAGCATGGAAGTAGTGAATGCAATTTATGCAGCATGATCATTATGAGGAAGAAAAATATCAATGACCAATATCATCAGATCAGAAGGAGAGTGAAGGCTGGTGACATTATGTGTACACTTTAATCAGAAGGAGAGTTAAGGCTGGTGACATTATGTGTACACTTTAATCAGAAGGAGAGTGAAGGCTGGTGACATTATGTGTACACTTTAATCAGAAGGAGAGTGAAGGCTGGTGACATTATGTGTACACTTTAATCAGAAGGAGAGTGAAGGCTGGTGACATTATGTGTACATTTTAATCAGAAGGAGAGTGAAGGCTGGTGACATTATGTGTACACTTTAATCAGAAGGAGAGTGAAGGCTGGTGACATTATGTGTGCACTTTAGTTTTTTATAGACTTTACATCAGTGTCAGCATGCTAAAAAGATAGAATAGGGCAGGTAAATCTAGTGACCAAAGTTATTACATCTGCATTTAGCAAATCACTGCAATGTTTACTTTTGTAGTCTGCCATTTGGGATATGGCTACTTTGATGGAGCACATCACTTTTGTTCCAATATAATTAATAGGTTCATAGGTTCATAGTTACATGTTTTGTCAATAATCGTTCAGATGTGATGAAGGTCCTTTCTTTTAAGTGACCATGTGTCGGTTTTCCACTTCTTTCACATGTGTCTTGATACCTATCTGGGAAAGAAACAAGAGAAGCTGTGAACTATCAGTCCAGATTTTCTGAACACCTCATTGGGGTTATCGTAGATGGTATTTGGAAACACCCAAATACAAATCATTCAGTACATAAGAAAAGCAGGTAATTGCCCATGATTTGCCACAGCAATGTGTTTATTTTCTAGTTGGGCTTTTTAAGGATTTATGGATTCAAGAACCTGTGTTTCTAGAGTATAGCCAAACAGTCCACTTATGCTGTGCTGATGAGGTTGTAAGAAGGCCAATATATGCATGTCCACAGTTAGTGGGGTTTGGCTTTATTGGCTTGAATGAATCCATAAGGACTTAAAAAGGAAAACAGTAAAAAGTCATGGACATTCAGAAGCCATTTAGCTGAAACACTTAATATCCTTAAGAGGTCATTTTCATATATTCCATGTACCTCTATTACAAGAGGTCTAAGGTATCAGACAGTTAAAACTCTGGCTTGGCTATGTTTTCTTTGAAGTTTTTACTAATCGGTTTGTCTGTGTGACCTTTTTATTCCTTGATTTAGATGTTAGTTGAGATATTTTGCAGATGCGTTAATGGTTATTGACATCAGCTGGGTATAAAGACCCAGTGTTTCTAGAGTACAGTCAAACAGTCCACTTTTGCTGTGTTGACAGCGTCATAAGAAGGCTTAAACATGCATGTCCACAACTAGTGGGTTTTGTTTTTATTGGCCTGAAAGACTCCATAAAGATTTAAAAAGGAAAAAAAGGAAAAAGTCCTGAACATCCACAAGCCACATAGATGAAACATTTGATGTCCTTAAGGGGTATTTTGTATTTATGGAAAGGAATTGGAGATCTGAATACTCTGTGATGCATTCTGGGATGTAAATCAGAAATGTAATATATAATGATCAGCAACACTTAAGTTTAAGTACCGTGCAGTACCTACCAATTGGCAAAATAAACAGTCATTGAAATTTGATTGAGATAGAAGAGAGGGACTTGTCTCCCTGTAGCCTAAAATACCAGTGCATCCTCTAAATATAAGTAACTGCAAGGTTGTAGCACCTAGAAGCAGGTTATATCCCCATTAGGAATTTGTTTTAGTGAACAAAGAATTTGTTGAGGAGAATTCAGTGCATTGCACCTTGGACAAGTTCAATTCAGTAGTCTGTTGCACTCATAGGTTCATAGATTAGTACTACACTATCAAGTCTAGGGCCTATACAAGCCTAGTCATAACAATTCCCTGGCTATTTCTTCCCACAATATTTACTTCCCTGCACCTCTGTCTAGCAGGGCGACTGACTTGATCCTCGGGGTGAATTTCCTATCTCCCATCCAATCGTCAAGGTTCCTTTTGAAGAGGGCCAAAAAGGCGCTCTGCTTGACATGTATGGGCAGTCTATTCCAGAGTCTGGGGGAGTCTCTGAGTCAGGAACCTATCCCTCCAGCATGCTTTGTTCATTGTGATGACAAGGTTTAGATTCCTGGACCTTGTGGCTCTGAGGGATTGGGATTTCTTTAAGTGTAGCATGTCCAACAGCTCTGTGTTTGACATGGCCTTGTATGTTAAGCAGAGATTGCCTCTGAGTAGACGATCTGTGACAGAGTATAGGTGGAATTATTTTAGATGGTCAGCATAGGTCATCTGCTTTAGGCCTGTGATTCTTTTAGTGAGGTATTTCTATGGCCTTTCCAGTTGTTGCAGATGTCTTGAGAGGTACATACCAAATGGGGGATTGTATTCTATAATGGGTCTAATGAGGGATGAGTACAGTGGGACAATGACCTCCTTTTTTCTGGATGAAAAGCCCTTAGTGATGAGGTGTGCCACATAGAAGGATTTCCTGACTGTTGTGGCGATGTGGTTATCGAAGGTGAGACCACTGTCCACCTGTGTCCTTAAGTCTCTTACCACACTTTTGGTGTTTAGTGTACTGCCACCTATGTGATAATTTGCGGGTACATGTTTTTTCCTCAAAGGGAATAACTATACATTTCTTGGCATTGAGCTTGAGCCCATGGCTTTGGCACCAAGCATCTGTTTCTGTAAGGCCCTTTTGTAGAGTATCCACATCATATGAGGATTCAGTAATGGCTCCCAGTTTGCAGTCATCTGCTAACTTTGTTAGCCAGAGTCCCTTAGTGTTGGCCTGTACTTCAGAGAAGTAGATGCCAAACAAGAGTGGTTCCAGGACTGAACCCGGAGGTACTCCACTTGTCACTTGTCTGTAACTGGATTTGGAGTCAGCTACTTTTACAGTGTGGGTTCTGTCAGTAAGCCAGTTGGCAACCCATTGAGTGACATAGAGATTAATGCCCAGCTTAGTAAGTTTATCTATGATTCCAGAGTAGGGGATGGTGTAGAAGGCCTTGGCAAGGTCCAGATAGGCTGTGTGGACCACCTTACCCTCGTCCACAGCTCTGAAGACTGATTCGAGGAAGTCAATCAGGTTCAGGAAACATGATAGGCCCTTCATGAACTCAAACTGGGTGCGGTCCAGAGTTTGAATTCTGCCAATATCTTTGTTTATATCTTCCATGATAATACATTCCGTGGCCTTGCAGATCAGGCTCATCAGACTGATGGGACAGTAGCTTCTAGGATTCAAGGTGGATCCCTCCTTGTGGAGTGGGATAACTGTAGCTGTGTGCCACTCAGTGGGCACGGTGCCTGAAGGTGAGGCTATGATTAAACATGACACTTAGGTGAGGTGCCATTTCATTTTGTAGTTCATGTCATCTGGTCCCATGGATGCTGTATTCTTAGCTTTGAAGAGTGCACTTTTTACCTGTGTGGCCGTTATTACCGGAATTTGGCAATCTTTCAGTATTGAGATGGGCCCTTTAGGGAGTGAGAGGGGGGTGAAGTTGGCACTGAATCGATCTGCCAAGATATTGGCAATATCCTTGGGATCAGTATATTTAATGCCATTTTGTTGTAGCTCAGAGCAGATCTGAGCATTGCCATTTAGATTCTTGACATAGCTATAGAATGCCTTGTGGTTGCCTTTGGAATCTTTGGCAATTTTATTTTCGTAACTAGCCAATTACATAAAAGGGTGGAAGGATGGCATAATGGTTAAGGTGTTTACCTAGTAAACACAAGGTGCAGGGTTTGATTCTCACGTGGGGTAATTGGCTAGGCTTAAAATGGCCCACAAGGGGCAATTAGCCTAGTACTAACCTATGAGCTTTGGAGGGTTTTATGAGGGATCTCAGCTTCTTACTGAGGCTGGTAAGAGAGTTTTTTGTATCCTGGGATTTTCCTCTTTTCTGCAACAGTTTCTTCCTTTTGTTGTAAAGTTTGTTTATGGCAGGAGACCACCAGATTGGCTTTCTTTTTTTGGAGGAGTGCATCTTGGTTCTATTTGCGATGGCACGATTCATGCACGTGTGGATGTGCTCATACGGTGCCTTAGTGTAGGATTCAGCAGTCAAACTTTCAGTTCCCATCTGCATGGGTGTCATGAAGTTTGTCACGTCTGACTTGAGTAGCATGAAGTTGGATTTGGAGAAGTTTTTACGGAGGTTTCCTTACTGGGTGGTAGGGAAGGGATATGGATGTCTAGGGTGATTAGCTTATGGTCAGACCTGACCAATGAGTGGGTGACCATAGATGTGGGACATCGATTTCCAATGTTGGTAATGACCAGGTCTAGGATATTGGAGCCCCTGGTGGGACTATGGATTAGTTGATCCAAGGCATTGGAATTTATGAATTCCAAGAACCGTTGGGCAAAGGTGTTGGTACATGAGTACTTTTCCCAGTTAATGACAGGGTAGTTGAAATCACCCAGTATTAGGATGCTTGGTTGTATCTTAATATTTTCCAGTTTGTTTAGAAAGGTGTAGTGAGAATCTTGGGCATGGTGGGGGATCTGTCGCAAGCTACAATTTGGACTGCAGTCTTACCTAGTGTTAGTTGCACCTGGAGAATTTCAGATGCATTGTGTTGGGCAACTAGCCTGGTGGTATGAATATCCTTGGTGAATATGGACACTCCTCCACCTTTACTGTTTCGGTCCTGGTTTGGTGGCCGAAAAGTGTGGTAAGAGTTGTAGCCTGATATTGCAGGGGTGCTCTCTGGAGCATTGAACCAGGTCTCAGTTACTGCACAGATATCGATGTTCTCCATTTTTAGGAGAGCCTCAAGAGAATGCATTTTGAGGATTAGACTTCTAGCATTGAGTAGCTTACCTTCAGATTCTGCATGCTTGTACCTGTTATGGTGGTGGTTTTGTCTTTTGAACTTTGCCTAAAAAAGGCATTAGAGGGGTGGCAAGAGCCTTAGCCAGTAACCTGAATCCCAGGGATGACAAGTGCAGACCATCTCTGGCAAAGCATTGTTGTCTGTCAATCATGTTGTCCCAGGCAGACAGATACTGGATCTCCTTTGAATGACACCAGAAGCTTAGCCAATTGTTGAAGTCAATCATTTTGTCCTTATACTGTGGTATCATTCTGAGAGAAGGCAGGATGCTACTCAGGGCTTGGTCATACCTGCCTGGGCCACATGATCCGAGAGCTCTTCTATGTCTCTTTTCATGTAGTCCAGGGAGGCAAGTCTCAAGTCATTCACTCCAACATGGACAATGACAGAGTCACATTTGTACTTGTTGTGGAGTGACTTGAGTGCATGCATTATGTGGCAGATCCTGGCACCCGACAGGCAGCTGACTGTAATTTTCTCCTTGTTCAGCCCGGTGAGTGGTACATCAGTGTGCCTGACTATAGAATCACCTATGACTAAAGTGTTGGGTACGTTGTCTTGCCTTAGGGGCTGTTGTTGGGCGGTACACTGGTGTTGTGAGCTATGTAACACTTTGGTTGTGATTGGTGTTTGTTTGTGTTTCAGCTTCGGAGGTCCTTGTTGCTTGGCCAAGTTACTGTTAAGGGTCTCTGCATATGAGGGTTTTGTGTTCCTATGTGAGGGTGTCAGTGGTGTGGGTTTAGAAGGGGTATGTGTTGCTTGAGGTGTAGTGTGGGTGTTAACCTTCTGCTCTTGACTGTCTAGCACAATCTTGGGTGGAGAGAGCTTTGCTTCCAGTTTGGTTATGTAAGTGCATCTCTTGCAGGTTGTAGTGTTGGGTGGTAGGAGGAGAGGGTTGTCTGTGTGTCTGTGTACAGGAGGCAATTGCTGCATTGCCCCAGTATGCCCAGATTCACCAGGTGAACAGGAAAAAAATCACCGGAAGCTAACCCTTAGACATGCCTGGTTTGGTGCTTTTTTTTTTTTTTGTAAAGTACAAGAGCTGTTTTCCCTTACCTTAGCAAGGTACTTTGCAATTATAGGCTGTTTAGAGCCTACGATTAATTTCTCCTTATTAACAAGGAGAGTTGAGTGCTTATGTCAGTTTAAGGCTTCCTAGTGCTTTCCAGCAGGTTTTAGACCAAGTGCTAGTCACAGGGATGCTTAAAGGTAAGATGAAAAAATGGTTTATCCTAAACACTGCAGTGTACACTAGAGGAGTTAGATGTGAAAGTAGGTAACTTAAGTTTTACCTGTCTAAAAAGTTAAGTTTTATTGGAGAGTCACTATTTTTAAAACAGCAATTTAGATTGAAAGGGAGTGGTCGCTTTTGTATTATGGGTACTATGGAATACAGTAGGATGGCCAATACATTTAAATAGTTGAAGGGGAGTGATTTCACAAAATGTTAATTTTGCGCTTAATCACACAAACCAGTAAAAGCAGAGAGGAAATTAGATATGTGGTCAAATTAACATAAGGGGTAGGCAACTAGAAATACAGTGATGTTTAAGAACACAACAGTAACCGGGTGTGATGGTGGGGAAAAATTTCTGCCTGACTCAAGAGACAGAGCTGTGGTTTCTTTTCAAGTTGTAATATGCAGTTAAAAGCAGAATACAAGTAAAACACATGGTAAAGAAAACAAATCACAGTATTCAAAATAGAAACAAGCAATAAAGTAATACCAAATACAACAAATAAAAAGCAAACTAATCTTTCCCTCACAGCAAAGTGTAGCAAAGCCTGGGTGAGCCTTTCTAGTAAAGCTCTGAAATGTTTTATTTTACTCCTTAAATAGAAGGTTTAGTTCCTAGCTCCACCCCATCAATTCACAGATGATTAACCTTAACTGACCTGTTATATCGTATGTGTGAGTCCTTAATTGATCTGTTCTGATTTCTGCCTGACTCACAAGAGGAAGAGCTGTGGTCTCTTTTCAAGTTTTAATATGCAGTTAAAAGCAGAATACAAGTAAAACACAAGGTAAAGAAAATAAATCACAGTATTCAAAACAGAAAAAGGCAATAAAGTAATACAAAATACAACAAATAACAAGCAAACTAACCTTTCCCTCACAGCAAAGTGTAGCAGAGTCTGGGTGAGCCTTTCTACTGTTATGTCATGTGCGTGGGAGTAAGTTAACTGCTACTGGAAACCTGCAATAAGTAGCAACAACCCCTGTGGTTTATGGTAGATTTTAGCACACATTGGGTTTAAATCCCACCAAAAGCTCCTCTAAATGAATATTAGAATAAAGGTCACTTTTGCTTTCTGTAAGCTCAAGGGTCCTAAGTGCAGTCCTAATTTCTATATGAGTATACATTCATCCATCCTCAATCCCTTTTTCCATTTTGCACATGGGGTCCGGGTGTCATTTCAACAGTAACAATCATCTCAAGCCAAGGTTTACAATGCCGGGTGTAGTTGTAAGCCCTGCCGCTGTAGTTCATCCGTACCTCTAACTCACATCTACAGCCAATTTAGGGTGTCCAATCCACCTAATGCATGTCTTTGGAATGCGGGAGGAAACCAGAGCACCCAGAGGAAACCCACATGACCACAGGGAGGACATGCAGACTCCACACAGAAAGCACCTCAACCGAGAATCAAACCAGAGAACCTCTTGCTGTGAGGTGACAGCAGTTACCACTACACCACACATGAGTGTATATATTCTTCATATTTTGTGTAGTTTGCCTATGACTACTCCAGTTTCCTAACAAAGATATACTGCTTATTCTAAATGGTAATTATAACCTCTTTCTAGATCACTAATACTCATGTAAAAGATCTTTTGATTTAGTATAAGTTACCCATTTAGCACACTGAAATAACATCAAATAAATAAGAAAATATACTGCGGTGGTGGTGCTGCGGTAGCGTTGTCGCCTCAAAGTTAGACATTGCTTGTTCGATTCTCAGTTAGAGTGCCTTCTGTGTGGCGACATGCGTGAATGGGCATTCCTTCGTTGAAGGTTGTGCGTTAGGCCCGGCAAGCCAGCATGTAAAAATCTACTGCCAATCATTAGTGGACCGGAGTTCCGCTGTGGTGACCCCTAACCGGGAAAAGCCGAAAGACACAAACAAATGAGTTTCAAAAAATGCCATGTACCAGATGCTGTGTTGCATTACATACAGTGTACATAGAGGTCCTGCACAACTCAAAAAGATCATGTTTAACTGTTATCCATGAGATTGATAAATATATTTAAAATTAAAGTGCCAGCTTAAACTTCATTCAGAGAAATGCCATGCCAATTACAATGTTACATTATTGCATAGCAAGGAGTACAGAACAAATGAAGAGTATATAATCATTAAATGCAATTAAACAATTTATCTGAATGCCAGCAAAAGTTGTTACTCCAGTAAGCTTGTATTTTATTTTTATTCCATTTTATCTATCCATTTGAGTTTTATATTAAATAAAACTTATCATCACCAGAAATGCATTTTAAACTGATTTTGTAAAAATCCCATGCTTTTTTTGCAACTGAATTTGAGTCCTGTGTCAACAACTCATAGAGCCAGCTTGAGTCCAAGCACTACATGTTAAGGTGAACTCCCTAAAGACAGAATTATGGACTGTTTTTCATAGCTGGAAACATATTTTCTTTGAGCCTGATTTTTATACCAGTGCTGTCGAACCTACTCATCTACTCATACTCTTAACTGTCCAGATTTTTGCAGAATGTCCAGATTTCTGCCCCATACATTTGGTCTGTTCCTAATAAAATGAGTGGTTTTCTGGCAAATCACTGAGGATTGAAATCACTGTATAACAACATATGTTTGAGTTTCAGACTTCATTTCCTTCAGAAAATGTATGCCAACATACATCCTGTTATTCTTGCAACTTTCTAAATTTATAACAGCAATATTTAAAAATCTGTCCCTATTTCTGGGCCTTTGTTTCCCTATTATGTTAGGTTTTGACCAGATCTCTTGCATTAAGAAATTGAAAGGTGTGTACCTTCTTCATGTTACTGCCTTGGAACCATCATTCTTATTAATTTTTGATAATACTAGTTAATTCTTATTTTGGGCGTTGTGTTGAGGGTTATTGAGGATAAGAAGGATGAACCAACTTCATGAAGAAAGGCTTTTTGATTTGTACTGCTTGTGGGTTTCAGGTCTTGGTCTAAGCTGCTGGGAAGAACCAGTAGACTTTGTACTGTGCAGCCCTTGCTGGCCCTGGAATTAGTGAAAAGATGACTAGAGCACAATTTATCTCAAAGTCTGAACTTAATGTTATTTTAACTGAACTTTAGTTCTATGGTCAGATAGATGTATTTCTACCCTGCAAAATGCATGCAGATTTTCAGTTTTGCAGTCTCCTGTTTTGATGCAGTTACTAGGCTCAGTTTATTGAAACGGAAGTTGCTTTGCTCATAAGCTCCAGCAGAGGGCAGCATAATCTCTCTATTCAACCTAACTTGTGTTTGCAGTGTATAAACAGTACGAATGACCATGGAGTACAATTGTACAATACACAACTCATAAAAAAGGAACACAGGAGAGAGAGAGAGAGAGAGAGAGAGAGAGAAAGAGAGACCGTCAGCAAAGCTGCTTCCTGCAGTTTGTCACTTAAGCTGGTCTGGTCACTGTTCCTCAAACCTCCCTCCACCCCCTACACACAAAGAGTATGTGCTACAGTGCACAGAAGTCCAGATAGTTAGATGCTGCATGGACTGAGAATAAGAAAGACAAATTCCACAATGTGGTTAGATGCATCAGTCTGTCTGTAGCTTGGTGTGCTCCTTCCATATGTCAGGTGAGAAGGATATAGATTATGGCTAAACTGCCTTTACTTTTACAGTGGACGGCATGGGTATTGGGTATTAGGTGTTTATATATTGATAAAAGCATGAAGTGTGAACTCTGTGGATCAAAACATTAACAGCTGAATAACTGGCTCAGCCTGGCCAGCTATAACAGACAAGCTATGCCAGGTCTAACAGGACCAGCGATCTGAACTTTTTAAATATTTTTGAATGGCTTGGACTTCACTGCAGTATGACAATAACTAGGGTTACCAGCTGTCCCACTTTATGAGGGACAGTCCCTCCTTGGGCAGTTGTTTCCTGCAAAACAATTGTAAAAATGGCAAATGTCCTGAGATTTTAGGAGAAAATAATTTCCTATATTTTATGTAATAGTTGCATAAAACAGTTATTCTGTATCTGAAACACCTAAATGTTATAAGAAACAGAACTGAAATGCTAGAAACATAAGCTTTTATTTAGAAAAAAAACTGAAGTTCTCTCCTTTGTACTAGCCGTGGGTATGTTTTGGCCTGCAAAATCTGACTTTTGTACCAAAAATGTCCCACTCTGGGCATTTGAAAAGGTGGCACCCCTAACAATGATGTTCCTTTACCCTTGAAGTAAAAACAGTTGCAAATTTTGCACCATGCTTCTACTGCATTTCAGCCACTGTTCTGAATAGTAGGTCAGCAGTCATCGGCGTAAAGCATCTTCTGTCTAAAAAATGCAGAATTTCATTAAGATCTGGAAATGATGCAAACATCATCAGTGCATTGGAAACTGCTTGCAGGCTGTTCCAGAAGAAATTAAAAGTAACATAATCAACGGGCGATGGAAGAGATGTTAAATCTCTCCAGCAACTTAAGTTTAGGTGGGTAGAATAGCTTGGGCCCCAGAGGTATTCCTTCCTTTTTCTGTTGTGTAATTTGTTTTGTAAGATTCCCCCACATGCATGCCCATGAATCCTGGACTGTTAGCAGAAGTCAGAAGACTTACTTCCTTTCCTTCAGTGATAGTACTTCCCAACAGCGATTCACTTTAAACTAAGTAACCCCCTCATGCCTGCAGCGAGAGGCTTCTGCAGCTTAACAACTGGTCACACAGTAATAACATGTGTACATGCAGTCATTCTATACATCCTTTGCCTGCTGTGCTCACAGTACAGGATGCCTTTCAAGAGGAAGTGTGCTCATACAATTGCGATAGATAGATAGATAGATAGATAGATAGATAGATAGATAGATAGAAGATAGATAGATAGATAGATAGATAGATAGATAGATAGATAGATAGATAGATAGATAGACAAATGAATAACAGTTCCCCAGTTCGGCTTCTATGTTTTTCCTCCCTTCATCTCCATTTTCATAATATAGGACTAACGACAAAAAAGTTCCTAATACCTAAGGTTCCAATCTTCCAGTTTAAGACAATGGCGAAAGCCAGAATAAAGAAAACTTACTTCCCATTAAAAATGAATACATCAATGAATAAACTTCCTCATGTTCCTATTGCAGTTGGTCTAAATGTGTGGAAGACAGTAGTGTAGCTATGGTGGGGTGAGAGGAGCAACTGCCCTGGTCGCAAAGTGTTGGAGGGGGTGTGATTAGCCAATCCTGATCATTCTTTAATTCAATACTTCTCTTAAAAGTCAGTATTGCATTTGCAGTCAATCCTGAGTGTTGTAATGCTCCATGTGTGGTTTAAACTGTAGTGGCTGCTTGCTACATTGTTGCAACAGTTTAAAAGTGAGTTTTTTTTAAACTAAAACCTAAGCATTGTAGAGCTCTGTACAAACAGTGTATAAACTGTAGCAACTGTTTGCTACATTTGTGCATTTGTAGCAATAAGTTTGCTGCAGTTTAAGAGAAGAATTTTTTTTTCAAAAATTAATAAAATGTGTTAAAGGAGGATGGGGGCAGGGCATATAAATGGGACCTGAATGCTAGTACAGGAGGGAGGGAGGGCGGGTCATGCATCTGGTCACCTGGTTGTTGTGCCAGTAGAAGGATGGTCCGTCCCTATTTTTTGTTCGAGTCTTCAGTGAGAGAGCTGTAGAGGAGGGTGTGGCTCTGACTATAATAAGTCAATTGCTGCAACTTGGTTCATAGGTTCATACTAGGCTATCTGCCCTATGGCATTTATAAGCCTAGCCAGAGTGTGTTTGGCTTTCGCCACCCATTTTAAATTAATTTTGCTATGCCTTTTTTTGAGGTTAGTATACTGTGCCTCTGTCTAACAATGACACAGAAGTGATAGCCGGGGTAAACCTACGATCTCCCATCCACTCATCAAGATTCCTCTTGAAGACAGTCAATGTGGGACTCTGCCTAACCTGGACTGGGATTTTATTCCAGAGCGTAGGGAGCCTCTGGGTTATGAATCTGTCCCACAAGCATGTCCTATTTATTTCAGTGCTGAGGTTCAAGTCTCTCGAGCGCGTAGCTCGATGGGATTTGGATTTTCTGAGGTGCAGCATGTCCATTAATTCCGGGTTGGACATGGCTTTATATGTCAGGCACAGATCGCCTCTGAGCAGGTGGTATGCCACTGAGTATTCCTGGAGTTTCTTTAACCAGGCAGCATATGGCATCTGTTTGAACCCTTTGATCCTCTTGGTGAGGTACTTTTGGGGTCTTTCCAGTTGCTGCAGGTGTCTGGTAAGGTACATCCCAAAAGGGGCATTGTACTCAATTATGGGCCTGATGAGGGATGAGTAAAGAGGCACAATGACCTCCCCTGATCTAGATGTGAATCCCTTCATAATTAGGTGGGCTATATAAAATGTTTTTCTAACCACTTTGGCCACGTGGTTGTCAAATGAGAGATTGCTATGAACTTGGGTCCCCAGGTCCCTAATGACTTCTTCTGTACTTAATGGATTACCACCTATGTGGTAATTTGTGGGCACTTTGTTTTTGCCAAAGGGGATGACTATACACTTTTTGGCGTTTAGCTTTTTGGCGTTTAGCTTGTGATAGGCTTATCACAGTGAAGTGCATTTTTTCTTTGCCTTCTTCATCTTAATACAGTAAAGTGCTTTGTGCTTTTTTTTTCCTCATTACTTAAAGAACTGAGGGGCTGGGGTGCTAGTTCATATTACTGGCACAGGGCACTGGTTGAGCCAGCTTTGCTTTTTTATATCATGTTCACGTACAAACATTAAATCCTTAAAGATCAAACACAGTATGTGAGAGATAGATACACAATTTTATTGGATGCAAAAATCTTGCATCCAGACATGGTTATCAACAACCCATACACTATATTCACCACATATAGTGTCCACCACACACATAGGCCAACATATACTGATGCACTAAAGCCATACACACTGCCAGAGTACATTTTCCAGATTTAAACCATGTCTTGGTAACAGCACAGATGTATATACTCCTCAGAGTTAGGAGAGCTTGTAGGGTGATAGAGTTCCTTGTTTAGGCTCCTAGCACTGAGCATTAATACCTTTAGGTTTCTTTGGGTTTTATTTGCCATGTCAGCAGGTCTGTCAGTGTGGCATTGCCTAAAAAAAGGCTCTAAGGGGCTGGATAAAGTTTTAGCTAATATTCAGAAGCTTAGGGGAGACAGGTGCAGACCAACCAACCTTTGCAAAGCAGAGTGGCAGTTAACCTTGCCCCCCAGTGCTGACAAATATCAAATCTCCCTGGGAGGACAGCAGAAACTAAGCCAAATACAGAAATTAACCATCTTTGTTTTGTACTGTGGCATCATCCTTGGTCCTTCGTAAGGACAGAATGTTACTCAATGCAAGGCACATACCTGCCTGAGACACATATTCAGAGAGCTCAACAATGTCACTCTTCATATAGTCTAGGGAAGTATGTCTCAGGTCAATAATGTCCACATGGACTATGACAGAATCATGCTGGTACCTGTAGTGTAGTGACCTGAGTGCATGCATGCATGTACAACTTGATGGATCCAGACAAGCAACTAACTGTTATGTTCTCCTTGTTCAGTTTGGTGAGTGGGGCATCTGAGTGTCTTACAATGGAGTCCCCTATGACAAAAGTCCTGGGTAATGTGCTTGCTTGCCTTATGGTCTTTGCTCTTGGGACTGCACTGGGTGTAGGTGTATGAGTGGTGTTTGGTATTGATTTTTATGAGTGCTTTAGAGAATGCTGAGAATAGGTGTTGCTGTTTATTGGCTTAGGAGGTCTTTGAGGTTTGGAAAGATTACTTTTCAGTGCCTCAGCATAAGTTGGTCTAAGTGTGTGGTGGACAATATGTGTGGTGGATGTAGTATGTGGGTTCTTGAAAACCTTGTTTGTATGCAAGTTTTTTATCTCCAGTGAAATTGTGTATGTGCATCTCTCACTGTGTTTGTTTCTTTAAGGATTTAATGGTTGTTTGTGAACATGAGACAATTGCTACATTGTCTCTGCATGCCCAAATCTATCAAGCTGGTTATATGGATTACTGTAGGTCATGGACTGGGTTAAACAGAGGTCTCCTTGGGTGGTCTCTGGTGTTCGACACTGCACTAGGTTAGATTGTGCTAAGATTTGATAGTGGTATTGTCTAATCTGCAAATTAGCTGTTCTAATCTTCTTTCCACTCAATAGCTATATTTTAGCCACACTAAGTTACACGTTTCAGTTCTAAGGGAAGTTTTATAGACTGAATTTATGTTCTGGGTGTTTGTGTCTATACAGAGCACTGCTAACTTCTTGATGTAATAACACCAGGAAAGATTGCTTGTGAGTGTAATGCTATAACAAAACAACTTAAATAAACCTTGACAGGGCAATTTCAAGTATTAGGGTCCTTTAGAATGATTTAATGGCAAAATCAACAAATAAAGCAGAAGTAATCCAAGCAATTAACTGAAGTACCAAACAATAAAATCTCTTATCTGCCAAGGATGGAGCAGGATTAACTCAGGACACCCTGAAAGTGTGCCAAGCAGATGGGAGCTCTGGGGAAATGAGCAGGAGACAGTTTGTATATATATCTATATATATATATATATATATATATATATATATATATATATATATATATATATATATATATATATATATATATATATATATATATATATATATATATATTAATATTATATCATCGAGTTTTTGGAAACTTGAAATTCATTTAATCAAGACCATATTATTGAGTTTCTGAAAAAACTTGAAATTAAAACAAAATAACAAATCTACATTTTTTCATGGGGACTGAATCCCACTGCACCCCTCACACCCCCTGCAAATTATATATACCACTAAACTGTAGAAAAGAGTAAATTGTTCATTGAAGCAGTTCTATGTAAATTGTGGAACAGGGTGAAATGGGAAATTTCCCCATTCTAGTGTGACCTTGAAGTTGGTATATATATATAAATTACAAAGAGAGTGTGGGGTGCAGCCCTCCTTGTCGCGGGGTGGGGTGCAAGGGGCTTGCCGCTGCAAAAATTAATTTTTTTTTAATTTTGAGTTTATGAAGACTTGATGGTATAATATAAATCCATATGTGTGTGTGTGTGTGTGTGTGTGTGTGTGTGTGTGTGTGTGTGTGTGTGTGTGTGTGTGTGTGTGTGTAGATACATATGTACATTTTTAAAAGAATCACCCATTTTACCTAGAGATGCCTTGTATAAAGCAGTTTTTGACATCATATGTGCTAATGCCATCACATTCCAACACAAGCTACATAATAAGGTTGATGCTTTTGTTCATTTTTGAGCATAAGTCGGCTTTGCATTATAAAACTGCACCCGCTGTCATCCTTGACTCACTAACATTGAAAATATTTTGGAAATGAAATGCTATGATTCTCCTGGGTAAACATTGCTGCAACTCTATCCATCTGTCCTTGGTCTATAAAGTGTCTTTGTTCTTCTTACAAGATCTAAGTTTCGGGCTTTTATCAAGTGACCCAATAGCTTTGCCACACGTAGACATTTGTACCAAAACAATCTGCTCTGTAGTAGTAATGCCCTACACATATTCTATTGCACCTTTCTATTAACCTAAGGGAAATTCTTAGCATTGTCATTGCTACTTAGGAAAGCTAAAATGTATCTTTGTAAAATATAATGATATCCTGGTTCTCTTTCCTTCTGTTTTTTTTTCTTTTTCTTTTTATCCAAATGCTTTATCTTGTATGTGATATTTAGCATTTGCTGTTTTGCATTGTATTGTAGGACATCACGTGAGATTTGTTAACCGTGGAACTTTTCCTCCTCAGGCATCAACTGAAAAGGAACCTATCATAGCCCAGTCAGACTTTCCCCATAAACAAATACTAATAAATCAATAAATAATAAATAAAATACACCAAGTTGGCAATGGGTTCAAATTCACTTCTCAGTGTTTTGCTCACCAAAGATATCTGCCCCACTGATAATGCACTTGCTCACTTTATGGAGCAAACATTCAGCACTGATAAATGCTTATTTTGCATGGTGATAACAGAAGGCATGCAGCTTTGCTGATGCATGCTCAAGGCAGGCATTCCATACCATGCTTGCAGATTAGCTTAAATGGGAAGGTAGCATCATGTAACATAAATACAAATGCACAACAGTTAATCACTTACTGCATGCAAAACCTCCTAGGATGTATTCAATTGCAATAGGTTTGCAATCAAATATAGCAAAGGGCAATATATAAAGTATACATTAAACATATGCATACACTCCATCTCTCTCTTTCTCTCTCTCTCGACTGTTGATTCTGTAATCATCGATTTCTAGAATTTGGAATCTCTAAAACCTCACCAATAGGAGGCACTGTTGCACACATCAACACACATTTCTTTAATTAATTCACAGCCAAAAAACAAGGCTTTTTACTGTTCTGCTCCACATACTTTGCTCAGTGCTGTATTTTCCATTAGTTCTTATTGTCATGAATTACACTTTTTCATTTCTGCACTTGGAGAGATAGTATGCAGTATATGATCATCTGAACTGCCATAGTTTGTGTTACTGCAGCACTACTGCACTTCTTCACTACAGCTCTTTATATTCATTTTTTTCCATTTTTTGTGTGAATTGTACATGGGTAGATGTTGCCAGTTCTGCAGAAAGATTTCTGGAAGCACAAATCCCTCACTAGCTTTGCTAGCTTCATATCTGGAATAGGAAAACCACAGTTTCTGCTCAACAAATGCTTTTGTAAATGTCATTTAAAATGAGTTTGATTTGAATGCACCTGGTATAGCACCGCATCCCTGTAGTATAGAGGGAACACTGTGACAGGGTTTTATCGCACCTGTGCCTGACTATTGATGCTTCTGTCCTGACTTAACATCCAGAATTCCGATCCATTAGCTGACAGTCTGCAACTGAGGTGCAAGAGCTGCACGCCCCCCCTGCTATTCCCTAATTAAGTTTTCAGCATCAAGAACACGCTGCATTGATTCCACGCAGGTCCATCATCTCATTTTAGTTTGGTGCTGAGGCACAAATGACTTCCTTTCAATCAGGGATCAGAGACCACAGTAGCCCTGGAGATTGTTATATCTGCTTCTCTGCAGGATCATTCATTCGGTTTTGGGTCGTATGCTCCTGCCATCAAGTTAGTTCAGGCAGTAAATAAATGTTAACACATGGCAGCATTCTTAATTTACTTCTCCTCTCCTCTTCATGTCTGCAGTGCTGCATTGTTCCCAAGCACTTTAATAATATTTTAAGTGCTTTCTCGAGTGATATGCTGCTGGGATTTCTGTTGCCTTCCCTGCTTTTTTCTGTATCATGCTGTTCATTCAGGCTGAGACAGCACTGAAGTTAAATGTTCCTGGATTGCAGTACTGCTGTTCTTCCTCGCTGTGATTACTGTCCTTACCCCACCCTCCCCAAGTATGCCCCAAAACACTGCTAGAGGTCCTGGTGCTGGTAGATAAGTGTGTCGATTCTCACTGGTGTATAACTGGGAGCACAATCTGTACTCTGTGCAGCACACATTGACACCTCATGCTAATCCTTCTGGTTATTAAATTAATGGATATGTTATGTTGTTTACCTTACTATGGGCTAGTAGTATTAAGTGTAGTTGCTCTTACCTGATCAGTTCTGTTCTAACTGATTGTAAAAACCTAGGTTGTATTATCGAAATGTAACATGCCTTTAAGGGGAATGTTAAAGTCATGTGTTTAAAGCTTTGCATGTTTATGTACTTCTCAAATTGTCATGCATGTTTTAGTTTGTTTGCATTTGGTAACTAAGATAGAGTGCTGATCTGTTAAGGACCAATTTCAAGCTGAGCTGTGGTGTAAAAACACAGATCATTATCATTAACACAAAGTAGTGCATTTGCAGTTCTGAAAAGTACAAAGCTTTTGCAAGATACAACAGTAATAAACATATGCAAACTATAAATTGTAACATTAAATACACAAATGCTCAGATAGCGATGCAGTTTCCTTTTCTAATCAGAGGTGACTATACATAGAATAAAAAACAGGATAAGTGAGGGAGACGGAATGTTTATGTGGGAGAGACAGTGGTGAGATGTTTATAAGATGGGAGTACAGAAAAAATGGTTTGTGGGTGGTAGGGAGAGGTGAAGTGGATGATTAAAAAAAGAGGAGAAGGAGGATGGGAATAGGGGAGAAACAAATTGAAAGTAGTGTGGTAAAAGGAGCAAGTGAAGGTGAGAGTGAGGGAAGTATGCCTAGAGACTGAATCATGGAAAACAGGTGGAATGTGTGATGAAATAGTGATTATGATTAAATACTAGGAGATGTTGTGGTGTTGTAAGAATTTAAATAAGGTTATGTCTGGGAAGTAATGGCAGTCTTCTTCCTTTGTCAGATGGTATTTGAAATTTTTTCTGAACTGGGGAGATTATTTGAGTTCTTATGCTCAGTAGCATGCATTGCCAAAGTCTGGATATGACAATGGAGAAGCTGTGGTCACTGTTGGTATGGTGAGAGATGGGTGCGGTTTGGTTGAAATCTGAGATTGTAAGATTTCTTTGACAGTGAATCATCTTATAAGATACATGAATTAAGCTTTCAGTTTGATAGTTTGAATAGGAGGGTGCTGAGTAGAAGCTAGGCCTTTTGTTGCACTGGTAGCCAGTTGACCTTTTGAGAACAGAGCACTGGTATGTTATTATAGGAGCTAAAGAAATGAAGCAACAGATTTTTCTAGGTAAATGTTGGAGATCAGTAAGATGTTTATTAGCGGCTGAGTTTATCAGTGGTTGGTCATGGTCGAGTTGTGTTAACAGTATATGTTTCCTAGTGCTTCTGTGTTTGATACTGGAGACCAGTAAGGTGTTTATTAGCAGCTGAGTTTATCAGTGGTTGGTCATGGTCGAGTTGTGTTAACAGTATATGTTTCCTACTGCTTCTATGTTGGATGTTGGAGACCAGTAAGGTGTTTATTAGCGGCTGAGTTTATCAGTGGTTGGTCATGGTCGAGTTGTGTTAACAGTATATGTTTCCTACTGCTTCTATGTTGGATGTTGGAGACCAGTAAGGTGTTTATTAGCGGCTGAGTTTATCAGTGGTTGGTCATGGTCGAGTTGTGTTAACAGTATATGTTTCCTACTGCTTTTATGTTGGATGTTGGAGACCAGTAAGGTGTTTATTAGCGGCTGAGTTTATCAGTGGTTGGTCATGGTCGAGTTGTGTTAACAGTATATGTTTCCTACTGCTTTTATGTTGGATGTTGGAGACCAGTAAGGTGTTTATTAGCGGCTGAGTTTATCAGTGGTTGGTCATGGTCGAGTTGTGTTAACAGTATATGTTTCCTACTGCTTCTGTGTTTGATACTGGAGACCAGTAAGGTGTTTATTAGCGGCTGAGTTTATCAGTGGTTGGTCATGGTCGAGTTGTGTTAACAGTATATGTTTCCTACTGCTTTTGTGTTTGATACTGGAGACCAGTAAGGTGTTTATTAGCGGCTGAGTTTATCAGTGGTTGGTCATGGTTGAGTTGTGTTAACAGTATATGTTTCCTACTGCTATTATGTTGGATGTTGGAGACCAGTAAGATGTTTATTAGCGGCTGAGTTTATCAGTGGTTGGTCATGGTCGAGTTGTGTTAACAGTATATGTTTCCTACTGCTTTTATGTTGGATGTTGGAGACCAGTAAGGTGTTTATTAGCGGCTGAGTTTATCAGTGGTTGGTCATGGTCGAGTTGTGTTAACAGTATATGTTTCCTACTGCTTTTATGTTGGATGTTGGAGACCAGTAAGGTGTTTATTAGCGGCTGAGTTTATCAGTGGTTGGTCATGGTCGAGTTGTGTTAACAGTATATGTTTCCTACTGCTTCTATGTTGGATGTTGGAGACCAGTAAGGTGTTTATTAGCGGCTGAGTTTATCAGTGGTTGGTCATGGTCGAGTTGTGTTAACAGTATATGTTTCCTACTGCTTCTACGTTGGATGTTGGAGACCAGTAAGGTGTTTATTAGCGGCTGAGTTTATCAGTGGTTGGTCATGGTCGAGTTGTGTTAACAGTATATGTTTCCTACTGCTTCTGTGTTTGATACTGGAGACCAGTAAGGCGTTTATTAGCAGCTGAGTTTATCAGTGGTTGGTCATGGTCGAGTTGTGTTAACAGTATATGTTTCCTACTGCTTCTATGTTGGATGTTGGAGACCAGTAAGGTGTTTATTAGCGGCTGAGTTTATCAGTGGTTGGTCATGGTCGAGTTGTGTTAACAGTATATGTTTCCTACTGCTTTTATGTTGGATGTTGGAGACCAGTAAGGTGTTTATTAGCGGCTGAGTTTATCAGTGGTTGGTCATGGTCGAGTTGTGTTAACAGTATATGTTTCCTACTGCTTCTATGTTTGATACTGGAGACCAGTAAGGTGTTTATTAGCGGCTGAGTTTATCAGTGGTTGGTCATGGTCGAGTTGTGTTAACAGTATATGTTTCCTACTGCTTCTATGTTGGATGTTGGAGACCAGTAAGGTGTTTATTAGCGGCTGAGTTTATCAGTGGTTGGTCATGGTCGAGTTGTGTTAACAGTATATGTTTTCTACTGCTTCTATGTTGGATGTTGGAGACCAGTAAGGTGTTTATTAGCGGCTGAGTTTATCAGTGGTTGGTCATGGTCGAGTTGTGTTAACAGTATATGTTTCCTACTGCTTCTATGTTGGATGTTGGAGACCAGTAAGGTGTTTATTAGCGGCTGAGTTTATCAGTGGTTGGTCATGGTCGAGTTGTGTTAACAGTATATGTTTCCTACTGCTTTTATGTTGGATCTACACAAGAACAATCAGATTTTTATGATGGGAAGATGAGTGGTTTTATTTTTGATTCAGTATTTAGAACAGATAGTTGGAAATTCTGGCTGTAATCTAGCCAGAGTACCAGATATTTGAATTAGGTGGTGGTTTCCAGTGGTGTTTGATTGCAATCTAAATGGTGAAGTCAGATTAGCAGGATTTGAGTCTTTCAGGGAGTGGACTGCATGATGTGGTTTAATTGTAGCTTCCTGGAGTTTAGCCAGATGGAAAGTGAAAGAAGGTCTTACTGGAGATGGTTTTAAATGATATGGGGGGGGGTGTATGGCCTGTAAATGACTATATCATCAGCATAAAGTATGATAAGAAGTTAAAGTATGTCAGGGAACCACAGTGAAAGTTTAGAGCTGATACAAAGTAATAGGAAAGTTGTGTGGTGGAATGAGTGGTGAACCATATCGAAGGCCTTGGTTAGGTCTATAAATACATATCCAGTACGTTGACCCTATCTATTGTCATCAGGATATAGTCATTTAATGACCAGATGGCTGTCATTAATTTATGACTGGCCCAGAATGGATGTTGATTTGGTCCTAGGAGTGCTGGGTCACAGAAGTATTTGGCTAATTTGTCTCCAGTTCCCATCCTAGTGTTGGAAGTACAGAGAAGACTTTGAAATCAGTGTATGTTTTTGGGTTGTTTTTCTTAGGGACTGGTTTAATGCTGGTGTCTTTCAGTATCTTGAGGAAGATGTTGTGAGAGATGCAGAAGTTAAGAATATGTGTTAGAGAGAGTAAGGTATGGTCAGCACACACTTTAATGAACCATGGTTGTAGGTCATCTGAGCCTGGGTATTAAAGAAATTGATAAAGAAAAGCAGTGGACCTCTACTTAATACTACAGGACATAGTCGCTAGCGTCTTTATGTTCGGTGGATGCTCCTGCAGCTTTTATTACATGGACTCCATTAGTGAACCAAATACCTATCCAGTGGACAACATAGAGAGCTATACCTGAATTGGGGTTGCATTGAAGGCATTGGCAAGACTGAGATAGGCAAAGGGAATGGAGTGACTATTGTACATGGCTTCTGTTATCCTTTTGAAGATGCTCACGAAGTTACAGATGCAGGATCTGTCCTTAATAAAGCCACATCAGTTTGAGTCAGGGGCCAGTAGGTCTCCTACATCAGTATTAATTAACTCAGATGTCATGTGATTCATAGCCTTACATATAAGCCTGGGGAGACTAATGAGTTTGTAATAGCCTGTATAGGTTCATTCATTCAAAGGTGTTTGCTAGGTTAATGACCACAAGAGCCTTTTTAAGCTTAGCCATGCATCCCAAAGCCTAGCCATGCATCGCAATTTGGAGGTATTGGAGGTAGGGCCAATTTTGAGTAGTGGGATCCTAGTAGTAGATATCCAAATATCAGGTGTGGAGTCTGTAAAGAGGCTGAGATTTAAAGGGTCAAGGAAAGACACAGCTAAGCACTAACAAATAGGTGACTGCATGTGTTATCAGGGCCCGTGAAAGTGTTTTTAACTTTGGACAGGGCTGATAGACTTTACCTGGAATAATGTAAAAGGGGATGCTTGGGGGTTAGTGGAAACAGTTGAATGGGTGGACATGATAAAGTTCAAGCTAAATTTAACTGCAAGGATATTGGCTACTTAACTTGGGACTTGAGTGGGTATTCTTATAGTAGGCAAGCTCAGAACATAGCTGTTCTTTTTTTTTCTTTGCATCCTGAGAGAGCTAAGAAAGCATTTATAGTTACCTTTGAGTGGATTAGCTAGCCTGAGTCATAGCCAGCTTCATTATTTATTTATTTATACTTTGTAATGGTACATTTAAAACATTTGCTAGCCTTTTTAGTGCTTTTTTGAGGTGGGGATATAGAGATTTATAGTTTGAACTAATTATTGTCTTATTTATGTTAAACAGATTATTGATACAAATATTCTACCACAAGGGTTTGCTCTTACATTTCCCACTATATTTTGGACAGCTATGGATGGACTTTTTTAGTAAAACTATTTAGGTGTAAGCAGAAATCAGAGCTATAGGTGGCAGATTTGATGGCGGGGTCAGTATTTTGATGGATAATTTTGAATTTTGTCAGGTCATCTAGGAGGTGTAACAGGCTTACTTTTAAGAAATCTCTAAAGACAGTGGTATTCATAGTGGTGCTTATGTTTCAAATGAGAAAATAATGGATTTGTTGTGAGATTTAAAATGAAGGACAGACACATGGTGGTACCCAATAAGAAGAAGCCATGTTTCTGAAGACAGTGCTACTGGTGCCTGTAATGCAAAGGCTGGCAGTTTGTTCATAGACTAGGAAGTATTGACCATATATGTTAATGGCGTTATATGTTTTATGGTTGGGTAGTCAAAGTCACCAAGGAGAGCAGCACTGGGATAGAGATCGCTTTTGTCCAAGGTATTTAGTAACTATCATGGGCAACCAAAGACATGGAAGGTGATTTGAAGAATGTATTCAATGTGCCCTGGACCTCAAGATGTTCTTGTAGGGATACTGGGGAATTTGCCATGAGATAATGGATTGCCTAGTAAGTAAACAAACTCTCCCATAGTGACCAGTGGGTCTGAATACATAAGAGGCACTGAACACAAATATAGAGAGAGTGTTCTCACTATATTGCAATTAAGTCTCTGTAATTATACAAATATACATGCAGGTGAATACAGTGCCATAGCTACTTATTCAGGTGCCCTGTGCTGATCTCCAGTCTAACAACCCCCTTAAATTTTTCAGTTGAGAAAAAAAAAAGGTCTTTTCATACTTGAGGCCATAAAAAATTCTAGTATGAAAATGTAGCAAACTGCTTGTCACATTTGTAGCAAGTGGCTTGCTAAATCTTATACAACACCACAAAGTGGTTCAGCACTTATGCCTTGACCGCAGATGCATTATCAATATTAATTTCTAGATGTCTGTAGTATACTATGGCCTCGTTGCATCTTTGGAGGTGAATAAGACAGTCTATAAGTCTGCTCCCTACTAGCAAGGTGTTGCACCCACAGAGACTGCCTCCACCCCCACCCTAACCTAGCTACTCCTCCTCTTGAATGTTAGTAAGATCATGTACTCAGATATATTATTGTTTACCAGGCAAAGTACTTCCAAAATGGCATCCCCAAAAACAATCTAGGCTGAACATCTGCAAATGGCTCAAAAATGTCTTTATTATTAGGAATATAGAAATGTGTTTTAATGTATTTTATTACATTATATTTTATACTGTAATTTATTGTGTGATGATAGGAGGTTTGTATTGGTGATTATTATATTGCTGGGATTCTAATTTAAAAAGGAAGTGATGTAACTTTTTGTTAATTGGAGACTTTAGTTTTGAAGCATTTATAAGGCTAGGAACATGTTGTGCAATGTTACTCTGATGAAGTCTGTGTCATATGAAGAAAGCCCTAAATAATAACATTTCTGAACCATTTGTAAATGTTCAGCCTGGATTCATCTTGGGGGTGCCATTATCAAAGTGCTTTGCCTGGTTGTTAGTGATTTTTGCACTTCATTTCTGTGTTAAGAACTATCTATTCATTTAGACTAGGCTAGCATTGAGTAGAGCAAACCTGATATAATCCAAATTAAATTTACTACATTAGAATGTCTAGGAGATGAATGTGGCTTAAAAATGGATGATGGAGGCAAGAAAAGCAAAAGCCAGTATGTCAAATCCATGCAGGAAGATCTGTCAGCCATCTCCTCCCATGCTGACTCATTCTGACTCATGTTGACTCATGCTGGTTTCCCATAGAATGATACCAACAGAGAGCTAATTGTTAATATCATTTTGTTTTATCTTTGAATTGTGACATCAGTCGTAATGATGGCAGGATACCACTCAAGACCAGGGTCTTCCTGGACTCAGACACATGCATAACAAGCACCATTATGTCCTTCTGAATACGGTGTCAAAGACCCTTAACCCCCATATTTATTTACTTATTTTTTATTTATTTATCATTTGTTGACCATGTTAGTCCCACTACGCTTGTAGCCTCTTTTCAGGGAAGGCCCAAGGTGGTGTTTGTGCTAGTGGGGAACTCTGGCCAGGGTATCAGAGAACTTCTCCTACTCTTTTAGGTAGGACCCATGGGATTCTTTACATCAACCTGAGTTACCACCATCTCAAGCAAGTGGGGCCTCATTTTGACATCTCATCTGAAGGATGGCTTACTTAGGAGTGCAGCACCCCACTTATGCTGCAGTGTATTGTCAGCAGTCTATCTACCTGGTGTGGGAATAGAATCCACAGCCTTCAGCACCAAAGGTGAGTGTACTACCTGTTGCACTACTGACAGTTGATATGACTGACCACACGTTCATATATGTATTTACAAGGATGGAGTGACTTAAGTAAGGGCCTTCATTATATCATCAATCCTGACTCTGGAAACATAAGTGCGCTGTACCGTGTGAGTGCACTTTGCAGTGTGAGTGTGATGTACAGTGTGAATGCACTGTACAGTGTGAGTGCTCTGTGCAGTATGAATATGCTGTGCAGTGTGTGCACTGTACAGTGTGAATAAGCTGAACCGTGTGAATGTGCTGTGCAGTGGGAGTATGCTGTACCATGTGAGTGTGCCTTGCAGTGTGAGTACACTGCACAGTGTGAGTGTGCTGTGCAGTGTAAGCATGCTGTAGAGTGTCAGTGCACTGTGCAGTGTGAATATGCTATAGAGTGTGAGTGCACTATGCAGTGTAAGTAAGCTGTACAGTATGAGTGTGCTGTACTGTGTGAGTGTGCTGTGCAGTCTGAATATGCTGTACAGCATAAGTGCGCTGTACCGTGTGAGTGCACTGTGCAGTGTGAGTGTGATGTACAGTGTGAATGCACTGTGCAGTGTGAGTGCACTGTGCAGTGTGAATAAGCTGAAGAGTGTGAATGTGGTGTGCCATATGAGTATGCTGTATCGTGTGAGTGTGCTGTGAAGTGTGAGTATGCTGTACAGTGTGAGTATTCTGTAGAATGTGAGTACACTGTGCAGTGTAAGTAAGCTGTACATTATGAGTGTACTGTGCATTGTGAGTGCAAACAGTGTAAATACACTGCAGAGTGTGAGTGCACTGTGCAGTGTGAGTGCAGAGTGCAGTGTGAGTATGCTGTATAGTGGGTGTGCATAGAAATCCAAGCTAGGCTGGGGTAGCTTAGAGTGGGGTTGATTGCTGATCCAGCCACAAATAAAAAACAACCAGTGTAGAACAGGCAAATATTTCTGGAGTATTCCAGGCACTGGACCACAAATGGACAGAAAGAACATGGACTGAGCACTGTATAAGAATATAGAATTTGGGTCTGCTATTCATGCTTTTAACAAGCAGAACTGTTTGCAGAGTTCTGAGAGCTGCATAGTTTTAGGGTGGAAGGGAGCTTTTTTTTTGCAGGCATTGAAATAGTCCTGAAAGTTAGAAAAGGATAATAAATAACTATTAAATGTTCCCAGACTTACACATTTAACAGCTATGAGCTATAAAATTCATAAGTTCATACCCTGCAAAATGATAGTGCCTTTTTGATGAACTGGCTGTAACCCTCTTTCTTGAGTTTATGGTTTGTTTGAATCTATATGGATCCAAAGAAGTTGTCTTTTCACTATACTCTGCTCTTAGCGGACCCATTACTGAATGCAGTGCCTCCTTTACTCTGTCAAAATCCAAGCACATTGCTCAATTGGAAAGGGTTCATAGATTCCTGGTAAAGAAAATTAAAGATCTTAAATCTTTCAACTATCCCAACAGATTAGCATGATTTTACTACTTAATAGCCTACAGGCTGCTGTGAAGTGACCTATGTCTTGCTTACTGAGCAGTGAAAGACCCAGTCCTATTTGACCTTGTACTTCTTTGCAAAACTAGTAGGTCTACAAAAACCTGCATTAGGGACCTAAATCTATACAAATAGATAAACACTACTTGCTAGAGAGTTAGGTTCCTAACTTAAACTATTCCTAGCCTATGGACCACTGCACGTTAAACAAAGTACTATTTTGGCTACCTTTATGGCAACTGTTGATGATAGGATTGGTAGATGCAAATTTACCCCAGGGTTATCATGTATTACCCTGTGTGATTTGGGAGTGCAGCACTGTTAAGTGCTTGGAAAGGGACTGTTTAAAGGTGTATATGGCTAGACATATTATGGTCCCAGTGATCACTTGCATAGTATACTATATAGTTACTATAGTCCTATGTTTTATACTGCTTTTGCAGTACAAATAGTCCACAGACAAAGACTGATGAAACCTTAATCTGTTTTAAACACAACTTGATGTTGGGGCTCACCCTGTCATATGTGCTGATGAATTTTTTTTTCTCCTTTTGAAACTAGGGACTTAGCTATGAGCGCACATGCCATCTGCCCACTAGGCCTGCTATAAGTGGCCTCTTAGACTGATTCTACACTGTAATATTCTGTTATGTTCTTATTCTCATTGATGGCTTCTTTCTTACTGTCAGCAGCATCTTGGGGACAGCTGTTGCTATAGGTCTTAAGCACTGTTGCTCTTCCCACTGGCAGAGGCCTGATGTTCACCTGAAAATCAAAGGCTGAATTATTTTTTTCACTGATGGTAAGATGTAGATATAATCATGGTTGATTATTCCACTAATGATGATGCTATTTTTTTCTATCAATTAATGCAAAGTGGTGCAGCGGATAGCATTGTCACCTCACAGCAAGACGTGCAGTAGGTGGACTGGACACTCTAAGTTTCCCATAGGTGTGAGTGTGTATGGAAGAACAACTGCTGCAGGGCCAGCCACACAGTGATGCAAATCTTGTATCTAGATGATTGCCACTGTTGAAGTGACACCCTAACCCCATGTACAAAAAATGGGGAAAAAAAGGTTGTGGATGGATGGATGAATGCATGAAATGTTTCTAAGACTAAGAGTTGTAAGAATGTCTCCCTAAACTGGGTTACTCTCTGAATGCTCACCTATGCTTGATTTCTTTAGTCATATGTTTCCCTGTATTATTAAAACTTATATCCCTACTATGATGCCAGATTTAAACAAAATGAATACAAGCAGGTCATTCCTGCCCCCAAGGTGTTTTCAATTAAGTGTCCTAATTCCATAGTTAATTTGAACCGTGACTATAGAGCTCTAAGCTCAATACAAAAGAATTGTGCACTTCTGGTCATGAGGAACATAAAGCTTTCTAGAGCCATTTAAATCAAATTATGTGAAAACTTATTTCAGCAATCTCTGTGACTTCTGCAAGTTAAGTCTTAAGTGACAACAGCTTACTGCCAGAATTTAATTTTAAAAACTGTTAAGGAATTAACACTCATTTTATATATTATTTTGCTTATTGATGATATCTGGTTCAGAAATTATGTTTAAATAACACCAGAAACATGCTGAGAGAACTCCAAACACATGTTAAATTAAAGTTTATCACTTTCATCCTCAGAAAAAGGACATTTTCAGAAATTACAAGACAAAAAGTTTTAGTTTAACTAAATATTTAAATAACACCAGTGACAGAAAAAAGATAACCATAGGCAGAAAAGCTGAATTTGCTTTTCTATAGAGAAGAATGCCTATACAACCCCTTCCTATGAAAGGGGGTTACTCGATGTGCACCTTACTTAATATAATGAATTGTGAGGTTAGTCCACCAAAATCTCTGATAGTTATAGCGGTCTTTATTCCATGGCAGTGGTCACCTTAACACTAGAATAATTATATGGTTTAAGTGTAAAGATAGTTCTCCCATGCAGGGATAGAGGACATTGGCTCCTACAGAAAAGAGCATGACTTTGTAAAGCATGTTGTGTGCGTGTGTGTGTGTGTGTGTGTGTGTGTGTGTGTGTGTGTGTCTGTACATCTGTCTGTGTCTGTGTTAATGCATATGGGGATTGTAAGCACAGATTCTGTTTGCTTGAGAAGTATGTGTGGAATATGTTGGTGAGTTTAATGTGAGGAGTGTGTGAGTTCAGAGTAGTAATTATGGTGAAAGACCAGTCATATAATTTGTTTTTTCAGATTGGCTACATCTTTTCAGTAACCTCCACATCTCAGGACTGCCGATAAATAAGGTCTGTTACCTGCACTATAAAATGAATAATGACTATGGGACTTGTATGACCATGTTTATATCAGGTTTTATAATGATTAGTGAATGAGTATATTCCTTAATCAGAGAGTAATGCCTAGGCTTATAAGGGCCTCAGGCCCAGTAGCCTAGTAACTTGCTACGATCGTATGATCTTATGATCCTATGATTCCGTATGTATTAAATTTGATTTATTCCAAAAGGGGCGATATGTCTTTAGAAGAGATTCATTTGAAGTTAAAAAACAGGGGTGGGGGGTTAGGAGGAGATACTCTAGGGGAGAGGGAGGAAAGAACATATGCTTTGAGGAGTTACTGTCTGAAATGGGGATGACACTGATAGGATTCAGAAAATCACTTGTGGAAAGATTGGTGGATGTATGTTGCTAAAAAATGTTTAGGTTGCATTCTCTTATCTGGTCAACCCTTTCCAGAATTTTTAGAGGTATGTTTTAAACAGTTCTGATGGCATATCCTAGTGTGACATTATATGCTGTTGTTCATGTTTACTATTTGCTTGGAGAGGAATTTCAAATAAAGTGGGTAATTTCACAGAGGTACAGCAGTGCACTAAAGTGATACAATATGAGAATATTTCAAGATTTGGCAACAGTTGATTTTCAGAACATAAATCTGATGTGAAAAAAGTACTGTCATATCTTTCATTCAAAGACAAAATAAAGTGTATGCAAGTTTCAAAGTTTAAAGCAAATGTAATGATATTGTCTAATGAGCTAAGGAAAGAAATATTAGAAAGAATACATGAGTCACACTTAGGATTTGTTTGAATAAGTGAGGACATAGATAATTTTCTTGACTAAATGTTGATTGTTATTCGACGTTTCTTGAGTTCTTGAAGTCAACAGATATTAGGTTTTTGGAGTCACAGGATCAAACTAGTGGTGCCCTGGGTGCATCACCCAACTGATACATGCATTTGTCCATTAAGGCAAGACCACCAGCCCATTCATTCCTTGATGGAGGAGAGAACAGCACATTAGGAAGCAGGCCAGTCTGCAGATTCTATAGTCTGTCATATCCCCGACCTCTCAACCACCTTTGAGCTCGTCCTTTGGGAGGTACATGTACATTTTCATTAATGTATAACAATCTGACCAATTGGTTACAAGTGTGGACACACCAGGCTTTCATATTACCGGTGATATACCTGCATTCCTGCAGGTGTCACCAGTGCAACAAGCCAAGACACCTCCCTCCCCTCCTAGGATGGCTGTGGTAGCATCAGTTACTCACTCCCATCCCCCCACACTCTGTCCATCCCCTCTGCCACTATTTAAACACTGTTCATCTGGGAAGTGGTCAAGGCCTCTGCAATGTGAAACACTAGGAGTATTACTATAAATTATATACTTAAAACTGTATTTTCCAGATATGGAATTCCTAATCTAGGTATCTAAGATATAAGATAATGGTTCATAATAAGTAAATATGGAATGGGGAAAAAAAAATCAAAGCAATAGGGATCTATTACATCTAATCTGAATAATCCTCAGACAAAAGATCAGGTTGAGAGGACCATTTAGACAGTAAAAAATCATTAACTGTGCTTGTTATACAAGGATAAACTTAGACAAGCTGAATACAAGAATACTCCATTTTAAAGCATACGTATTTCACCAGCTCAATCACTGATAAGTCCTGTTTAAATAATAAAATTCTTACATCTCTTTCTTTAATTCTGCCCAAAATCCTAAATTAATTTAATCAGAGACTAAAAGAGAACCATTTTGCACAACAATAGTACAGTTAGAGAAAAAATATGGCTAACTTCTTTAAAACAGGGTGCTGAAATACAAATCGGGCAAAGATTCATAGCAAAGTAGCCAGAAGGAATCTGACAATCTGGCTTAGGGGATTAAAGTTATGGGCTGTTAATCAGCTTTATCCTGTAATATGGAGTTTGATTCCTTCAACTTGCAAACTGTGTGATTGAGCAAGTTGTTAAACCAGGCAGTGCTCTCAGGTTATCCCCAAAAAGGAACACCTGTGTCCAGCTGGCATACTTGGTTAGAAAACAAAGTAGTTCTGAAACATTGAAAGTAACACAGAACATTTGTTGCCCAGAGTGAAGGTTTAATGTTGCTGAGAAGAAATAAAAGATATCTGTTCAAAACTAATATGTCACACACTGACTGTGTGAAATACAGTGACTGTACGATTAAGTTTGTGATGCCTGTAGCAAACAGTCAGAGAAGTTTCTAGAGAGATATCCAAAGAGGTAACTGAAGACACATTTCCTGAAGTAGATGTATGAGAGGAGGAGAGGATTCATCTGAGTATGGGACAGCCTGACAGACTATCCGATGGCATCAGGTGTGAAGTCCACATCCTTCAGCAAATACTCATAGTATGGGTTTAATAAGAAAGCCAGCATCATGGACTGAAACATACTAACATTTTCACATTTAATGAGTATGCTGGTGCTGTAATAACAGTAACTATATATTTTGGCTGTGTATTTGAAATGAAAAGGAAAAACATTTGAAGTGTCTTTGTATTTGGCAGATACTGAAAATACAGTAATAAAATACAGTAATGCATTTTCTTACAGAGCAAAACCAGGAAAAGAAAGAAATGAATTAAAGAAGTAAAAAGTTATACATTTTATATATAGTCTACTTATCTTTCCATATTTATCTCTAGCTATTTTCATATATATATATATATATATATATATATATATATATATATATATATATATATATATATGTATGTATGTATGTATAAAATCTCCATCACTATTAAGTGAGAACCTTTAGCTGTTGAAAGAGAGGCTCTAATGTATTATTTGTGTAGAATTAAGAGCTCTAGCACTGGAGGCGTGGCCAAGATGCTAGTCTGATAGCAGCAGAAATCCATAGCTCTGCTTAGATTTTAATATCCTGACAGGAAATATACTTTAATTTTTAGAAAAATGTAACTAAAAGTATACTAAAAGTTAGATTAACATAGACTCGTTATTATTTTCTAAAACTTAATAATACATAGTCAAGACAAGTTTTTAATTATTCCTGTCAAGAAGTTTTCTACTGGAGATCTCAACATGAGCAACTTGAAGAACCCACACCAGGAGAGTGCAGTGAAGAAAGAACTACATCTTATAATAACAAACATCCAAGAACTGTCACTAAAAACATGAGCAACGTGAAGAACCCACACCAGGAGAGTGCAGTGAAGAAAGAACTACATCTTATAATAACAAACATCCAAGAACTGTCACTAAAAACATGAGCAACGTGAAGAACCCACACCAGGAGAGTGCAGTGAAGAAAGAACTACATCTTATAATAACAAACATCCAAGAACTGTCACTAAAAACATGAGCAACGTGAAGAACCCACACCAGGAGAGTGCAGTGAAGAAAGAACTACATCTTATAATAACAAACATCCAAGAACTGTCACTAAAAACATGAGCAACGTGAAGAACCCACACCAGGAGAGTGCAGTGAAGAAAGAACTACATCTTATAATAACAAACATCCAAGAACTGTCACTAAAAACATGAGCAACGTGAAGAACCCACACCAGGAGAGTGCAGTGAAGAAAGAACTACATCTTATAATAACAAACATCCAAGAACTGTCACTAAAAACATGAGCAACGTGAAGAACCCACACCAGGAGAGTGCAGTGAAGAAAGAACTACATCTTATAATAACAAACATCCAAGAACTGTCACTAAAAACATGAGCAACGTGAAGAACCCACACCAGGAGAGTGCAGTGAAGAAAGAACTACATCTTATAATAACAAACATCCAAGAACTGTCACTAAAAACATGAGCAACGTGAAGAACCCACACCAGGAGAGTGCAGTGAAGAAAGAACTACATCTTATAATAACAAACATCCAAGAACTGTCACTAAAAACATGAGCAACGTGAAGAACCCACACCAGGAGAGTGCAGTGAAGAAAGAACTACATCTTATAATAACAAACATCCAAGAACTGTCACTAAAGCATGAGCAACGTGAAGAACCCACACCAGGAGAGTGCAGTGAAGAAAGAACTACATCTTATAATAACAAACATCCAAGAACTGTCACTAAAAACATGAGCAACGTGAAGAACCCACACCAGGAGAGTGCAGTGAAGAAAGAACTACATCTTATAATAACAAACATCCAAGAACTGTCACTAAAAACATGAGCAACGTGAAGAACCCACACCAGGAGAGTGCAGTGAAGAAAGAACTACATCTTATAATAACAAACATCCAAGAACTGTCACTAAAAACATGAGCAACGTGAAGAACCCACACCAGGAGAGTGCAGTGAAGAAAGAACTACATCTTATAATAACAAACATCCAAGAACTGTCACTAAAAACATGAGCAACGTGAAGAACCCACACCAGGAGAGTGCAGTGAAGAAAGAACTACATCTTATAATAACAAACATCCAAGAACTGTCACTAAAAACATGAGCAACGTGAAGAACCCACACCAGGAGAGTGCAGTGAAGAAAGAACTACATCTTATAATAACAAACATCCAAGAACTGTCACTAAAAACATGAGCAACGTGAAGAACCCACACCAGGAGAGTGCAGTGAAGAAAGAACTACATCTTATAATAACAAACATCCAAGAACTGTCACTAAAAACATGAGCAACGTGAAGAACCCACACCAGGAGAGTGCAGTGAAGAAAGAACTACATCTTATAATAACAAACATCCAAGAACTGTCACTAAAAACATGAGCAACGTGAAGAACCCACACCAGGAGAGTGCAGTGAAGAAAGAACTACATCTTATAATAACAAACATCCAAGAACTGTCACTAAAAACATGAGCAACGTGAAGAACCCACACCAGGAGAGTGCAGTGAAGAAAGAACTACATCTTATAATAACAAACATCCAAGAACTGTCACTAAAAACATGAGCAACGTGAAGAACCCACACCAGGAGAGTGCAGTGAAGAAAGAACTACATCTTATAATAACAAACATCCAAGAACTGTCACTAAAAACATGAGCAACGTGAAGAACCCACACCAGGAGAGTGCAGTGAAGAAAGAACTACATCTTATAATAACAAACATCCAAGAACTGTCACTAAAAACATGAGCAACGTGAAGAACCCACACCAGGAGAGTGCAGTGAAGAAAGAACTACATCTTATAATAACAAACATCCAAGAACTGTCACTAAAAACATGAGCAACGTGAAGAACCCACACCAGGAGAGTGCAGTGAAGAAAGAACTACATCTTATAATAACAAACATCCAAGAACTGTCACTAAAAACATGAGCAACGTGAAGAACCCACACCAGGAGAGTGCAGTGAAGAAAGAACTACATCTTATAATAACAAACATCCAAGAACTGTCACTAAAAACATGAGCAACGTGAAGAACCCACACCAGGAGAGTGCAGTGAAGAAAGAACTACATCTTATAATAACAAACATCCAAGAACTGTCACTAAAAACATGAGCAACGTGAAGAACCCACACCAGGAGAGTGCAGTGAAGAAAGAACTACATCTTATAATAACAAACATCCAAGAACTGTCACTAAAAACATGAGCAACGTGAAGAACCCACACCAGGAGAGTGCAGTGAAGAAAGAACTACATCTTATAATAACAAACATCCAAGAACTGTCACTAAAAACATGAGCAACGTGAAGAACCCACACCAGGAGAGTGCAGTGAAGAAAGAACTACATCTTATAATAACAAACATCCAAGAACTGTCACTAAAAACATGAGCAACGTGAAGAACCCACACCAGGAGAGTGCAGTGAAGAAAGAACTACATCTTATAATAACAAACATCCAAGAACTGTCACTAAAAACATGAGCAACGTGAAGAACCCACACCAGGAGAGTGCAGTGAAGAAAGAACTACATCTTATAATAACAAACATCCAAGAACTGTCACTAAAAACATGAGCAACGTGAAGAACCCACACCAGGAGAGTGCAGTGAAGAAAGAACTACATCTTATAATAACAAACATCCAAGAACTGTCACTAAAAACATGAGCAACGTGAAGAACCCACACCAGGAGAGTGCAGTGAAGAAAGAACTACATCTTATAATAACAAACATCCAAGAACTGTCACTAAAAACATGAGCAACGTGAAGAACCCACACCAGGAGAGTGCAGTGAAGAAAGAACTACATCTTATAATAACAAACATCCAAGAACTGTCACTAAAACATGAGCAACGTGAAGAACCCACACCAGGAGAGTGCAGTGAAGAAAGAACTACATCTTATAATAACAAACATCCAAGAACTGTCACTAAAAACATGAGCAACGTGAAGAACCCACACCAGGAGAGTGCAGTGAAGAAAGAACTACATCTTATAATAACAAACATCCAAGAACTGTCACTAAAAACATGAGCAACGTGAAGAACCCACACCAGGAGAGTGCAGTGAAGAAAGAACTACATCTTATAATAACAAACATCCAAGAACTGTCACTAAAAACATGAGCAACGTGAAGAACCCACACCAGGAGAGTGCAGTGAAGAAAGAACTACATCTTATAATAACAAACATCCAAGAACTGTCACTAAAAACATGAGCAACGTGAAGAACCCACACCAGGAGAGTGCAGTGAAGAAAGAACTACATCTTATAATAACAAACATCCAAGAACTGTCACTAAAAACATGAGCAACGTGAAGAACCCACACCAGGAGAGTGCAGTGAAGAAAGAACTACATCTTATAATAACAAACATCCAAGAACTGTCACTAAAAACATGAGCAACATGAAGAACCCACACCAGGAGAGTGCAGTGAAGAAAGAACTACATCTTATAATAACAAACATCCAAGAACTGTCACTAAAAACATGAGCAACGTGAAGAACCCACACCAGGAGAGTGCAGTGAAGAAAGAACTACATCTTATAATAACAAACATCCAAGAACTGTCACTAAAAACATGAGCAACGTGAAGAACCCACACCAGGAGAGTGCAGTGAAGAAAGAACTACATCTTATAATAACAAACATCCAAGAACTGTCACTAAAAACATGAGCAACGTGAAGAACCCACACCAGGAGAGTGCAGTGAAGAAAGAACTACATCTTATAATAACAAACATCCAAGAACTGTCACTAAAAACATGAGCAACGTGAAGAACCCACACCAGGAGAGTGCAGTGAAGAAAGAACTACATCTTATAATAACAAACATCCAAGAACTGTCACTAAAAACATGAGCAACGTGAAGAACCCACACCAGGAGAGTGCAGTGAAGAAAGAACTACATCTTATAATAACAAACATCCAAGAACTGTCACTAAAAACATGAGCAACGTGAAGAACCCACACCAGGAGAGTGCAGTGAAGAAAGAACTACATCTTATAATAACAAACATCCAAGAACTGTCACTAAAAACATGAGCAACGTGAAGAACCCACACCAGGAGAGTGCAGTGAAGAAAGAACTACATCTTATAATAACAAACATCCAAGAACTGTCACTAAAGCATGAGCAACGTGAAGAACCCACACCAGGAGAGTGCAGTGAAGAAAGAACTACATCTTATAATAACAAACATCCAAGAACTGTCACTAAAAATGGGCAAATTTGAAAACAAAATGGATATTATCAAACAAGAATGCAGTAAACAACTGGAACTTCTAAATGGAATAGTAAAAAAACATTCTGAACAGATTCTTGCCTTAGAGGAAACAGTAACTGACCTAGATACCAGAGTGAAAGAAAATGAAAATCACAATGAATTTCTTCTGAAACAAAACACCAGGCTGACTGAGAAACGGGAAGACCTTGAAAATAGCTCAAGGAGGAATAACATAAGAATATATGGAATTCCTGAGAAAGAAGAGGGTGTTAATATGATTCAGTTCCTCAATAAGTGGTTTTCATCAGCATTAAACATGCCTGAATCCCTCTCTTTGGAATTGAGAGGGGTCATCGGTCCCTGGCAAATCCAGCTTCGTCTCTGAGTTCATCTAACCCCAGTTCTATAATAGTTAGATTTCTTTCCTCACAAGACAAGGACTTAGTGCTGAAATCAGCTTGGACTAATTCCCCTATCAAGATGGGTGAAAATGTTATTTGTTTTGACAATGACTACACCTCTACAGTCATATCCAGAATAAAGGAGTGTGTTCCTCCAATTAAGTACTTAAAAAGCTAATATTAAAGCTCAAATTCTTCTTCCTGCAAGAATAAAAATCACCTTGCCAGAAGGAGTGAAGATCTTTGATTCCCTACAAGAAGCAGTAGAATTCATCCAAAAGAAGAAAATACTGTTGGACATAGAATAAATGGAATGGTCATTCCAGAGTTTGAAGAGACAGGCAACAAAAATGGATAGTCTCTGAAGGAAGGAGCAAACAAAACTAAGAAACTAACAGACAAATGAATAAATTCCTTCTAATTTTAAATACTTTGTTTTATGAATCATAATATATTTGATTCTGGAAAATCTCTATACTGTAAGGTAACGTGAATCATCTTTATTATTAACTTTCTCTTTTCCTTTCTATATCTACTTCTTCTCATTACATATAGTACTAAGTATTTAAATAACATTCTCTCTCTTTCTCTCTCTCTTCTTTCTTCCTTTTCATTTTTGTTACTAATGTTCTTTTTCTCTCTTTTCCCCACTATAAGTACTTTACATACTTTTCCCTTTTAAATAGCTACAAATTATATATGTCTTGTAATTCTTCAGTAATAGTATAATTTGACTTAATAGGTGGTACTGCAGTAGCATTGTCACCTCACACTAAGACGCTGTCCGGTTCAATTCCCAGCTAGAGCGTCTTCTGCGTGGAGACATGTGTGAATGGGTGTACCTTCGTTGAAGGTTGTGAGTCAGGGCTGATAACTCGGCACGTAAAAATCAACTACCAATCATTAGTGGACCGGAGGTCCGCTGAAAGACACAAACAAACCAAAGTGCATTTTTTCTAGTGGGTCAGTGGTGGGGTAACAATATACTTCTGATTAGTGTTTCTAACTAGATGTTTTAGACTCTTTCTTTAGACACACATAAACATTAATACAGTACATTAATGGTGTTTTATAGATGGCTAAATATATATATATATATATATATATATATATATATATATATATATATATATATTAGGTTCTTTTTTTTCCTCTGGTCTGGTTAATTGGTGGATAAATTATTGAAATGTTATAAAATTACTTCTGATTTGAGGCAGCTGTTGTTACTTCTAAATAGCTGTTTTTATATGAAAGGGTTAATTTTTTCATGATGATGTTTTGTGAGGAAACTGGTGGTCTGTGTGACTGTTCTCATTATAGACATTCATGACATGTGTTGACAAGGCAGCTTGAGTTTTTTTTTTTTGCTTTCTGAAAACTCTAAAAGCTTCAAGATTTGACTTCCCACCGAAAATGCTTTTTTCCTCACTAGAGACAACCTCTGCTGTGCATGAGCCTATTTAGATACTTTTTAGCAAGTTTATGAGGCTGCAGCTTGAGGAAACATCAGTGATGACATCACTTGACCTTTTGAACTTGTTAAATGGCTGTATTTAGAATTTTTTCTCTTGAAATTTGGTTATCCTTCACTTAGATACTTTAAATGGAAAATAACTAGTTCTGATAAAAGTGTTTAACTCCTTTGAAAATACCTATGTGATGTATACATTCTGCAGATTCAATGACACTTTTAGTAACTAAATGACATCAAATGAGCTAGAATCTTCATTAGAAAACTCATTATGCATATTAGCATTGGACTTATCTTACATAACTAAACCTTTAGTAACTAAACAGCGGGTTGTGAGGCTTTTTTTTGTAATAAATGTTATATATCTATTCAACAGATCCTTACATGAAAAATGTTAGATAGATAACTGACAAAATGATTAAAACATCTGATGTTTCTTGAAAAGTCTTAGGAATATTGGCAATCTTCTTAACCTTCAGCTTTTAATGTTTATACATACTTTGATCTAATGTGTATTTCTGACATATCTACTTATTAGAGGTGCTAATATTATATGTGACATAGTCATTTAGCTTCAGTTATATTGGACACTCATTTTAATGTATATTTCATGGACACAGATTTCTTTAGTTGCTTTCACAATGCTTTTCTTTTTTGTTGTTATGCTATATTCTAAGCAGAGATAGATAATTTCTGTCTTTTGGTGTTGGAGAGGTGGATGGATGGTTTAGTTAAGTTTTTAACTAAACAAGAAACTTTATGTTTCATGTATGTGTTTGTAAATAGTTTTGGGTTTTTGAAAGTAGTGCTTAATACATGTTATACATCCATGATAAGTAAATGTTCAGTAGATTTCAAGTCAATAGGGAAGAAAGGTCTTTCCGTAAGTAATAACATGCACATTGTAGTCAATGGCTTATAAATGTTTATCATTAAATATTAATGGTTTGAACAATAATGTCAAAAGAGCTGGTTTGCTTAAATCTATCAAAATGCGTAAAACCCAGATCATCTTTTTACAGGAAACCCATCTATTAAAAGGGTCTATATTATATTAACAAAGTTTCAGAACTTCGAATACCATATGGTCGACACCATATGATCAAAGTTCTGAAACTTCGAAAATGTAAAAAAAACAAAAACAAGCTGTGCCCCAGCTACTTAAATATATCAACTTCGAGATCGCACTTTAACAGAGAATGGCGCGGAAAGGTAAGATTTCCCTTTCCTACACTGTAGTGCGATCTCGGAGTTGGTATATTTAAATAGCAGGGGTGTGGGGTTTGGGAGTTGCAGCCCCCCACATGGTGGGTGCAGGGGGGCTTGCCACCCTGCTTAAAGTAGTTACTTTTGTTTGGGGTATTTTTTTCTTAGATTTTCGAAGTTTCAGAACTTTCGATCATATGGTGTCAACCATAAAAAAAAAACCTACAAAATACTAATTTAATGGCTATACTATTCTGGGTGATTCATGTTTTAAGACTAAGAGATTGGGCACTCTTATTCTATGGAAAAATACTTATATTATGCCAAGAATTATAGATACAATTTCAGATAAAGATGGGATGCTAAGCATGGTTATTTTGGAAATCAGTAGGACGTATTATACTTTGATTAATACAAACCGGATACCAAGACTAAGTACTAAATATGTTGACAAATATCTGGACCTGATTACTTTAAATGCAAAAGGGGAAATTATAGCAACAGGTGATTTTAACTGCCTATTATCAGGCAATGATACTTCTAAAAATGGTAAAATAAAACTAACATCTCAAGCCAAGAAGTTAAATGACTTTACAAACCAGATGAACCTTAAAGATATACATGGTCTAAGAGAGCATTATTCCTTATTCTATACTCACTATTCATATTGGTTTGGTACACAAACAAACATTGATAAGGTCTTTGTATCAAATAATATATACTCAAAAATAAGTGACGTATCTATAATGACTTGTCCACTTTCAGACCATAATGCTATAAACTTTACATTAACTACACATAAAGATGATTTACGGTTTCTACGGAGAATTCCTGCTTATATAACTAAGTTAAAAGACTTTAGGGAATGGATAATGAAAGAAATAGACATGTTTATGGAAACAAATGGTAATGGTGAAGTGACTGATACTATACTATGGGACACCTTTAAAGTTTATATATATGGTAGAATAAAATCTTGGTAATTTAAAAAAGGAGAGAGTGGGACAAAGAACTTTTAGACTTACAAAAAACATAGACAATATAAAAATGGACGCAAAACAAATAAAGTAGCACATAATGAAATTACTAAGTTAAAACAAAAATACAAATACAAATACAAATAAAGTTCTGAATCATAAGGTAGCCGTAAACCTGGAAAAATTGAAATTTCAATCTTATGCTGTAAATCCTAAATATCTACATAAAATAGCTGTAAGATCCAAAAAAATAAACAATCAAATTCTTATTAATGAGATTAAATATAAAAGTAATGGTTCAGTTAAGAGTACATCTAACTTAATGGGCATATTAGAAGTGTTCAAAAACTACTATAAAGATATAAATAATAACACACCACTTTTGGAGACAGATAATGTAATAAATACTTTTATTCAAGAAAATATAACTACTAAGTTGTCAATGCAACAAAATAACATATTAAATAAACAAATAACATTAACAAAAGTGAAAGAGCAAATAAAAAATATAAAAGATAATAAAGCTCCAGGACTAGATGGAATAATTCCTGAACTATATGCACCTTCTAGAGGCTATCTTTCTGGGAACAGGCTGTCTCCCCAAGATGAACACGGATAGCGTTCCTAGGCTGGACATTCATTTCAAGAACAGAGAGCCTTTCTCAAGGCTAGTCACATTTATGCAGGTATTATTTGGAGTATTTACCCGAAATGAATATATAATAAAGAAAATGATGAGTGCCTTTACTATGGTTAATCAAAAATGTATAACACCCCCATTATAGAAATATTCAATTATCTCCCTCATTTTAAAACAAGGTAAAGACCCCAAATCTTGTGATTCATATAGGCCAATTTCGTTACTAAACACTGATTATATACTTTTCATGGCAATATTAGCTAATATGATAAAGACAATATTACCTAATGTAATACATAATGATCAGACAGGGTTAATTCTTGATAGAAAAGCGTAAGATAACATTATTAAATTACTATCATTAATAGACATAGCATGCAAATACAAAAAGCAACTATTATTAGCCTAGACATAGAAGAGGCTTTTGGTTCTATTAATTGGTCTTATCTACAAAGACTTTTGATTGGTTTTGAATTCTCCTCAGATTTTGTCAACTTATTAATGAAAATTTATACTGGGGCACAAGCTTATGTGAAAATTGGATCATGTCTATCTTCACCACTAGAAATCCTAAAGGAAACTAGACAAGTATGTCCTTTGTCACCATTATTGTTTGCTCTTTCAATAGAATTTTTTGCTACATATATCAAAAACAAGCAAAATATAAAAGCCTTTCAAGTTAATAAGGACTATTATCCTAAGATACAATTATTTGCTGATGATATGTTGATAACATTGGGTGATATTGATGGTTCTTTGCATGATGTTATAAATACCTTAAGCAAGTTTGAAAGAATTTCAGGGCTTAAATTTAATCATAATAAACCCAAACATTATTAATTAACAAAAAGATCAACAAAAACCTAAGAGAGAATAGCCTGTATAATTGGGAGAATGATGTATTAGAATATGTGGGTGTCAGTATAAAGAGTACATGGAAAGAGTCTGTTAGACTAAACTATAATAATTTAATAACCACCATTAGTGAACTAATCAAAAGATGGAATAAAATGTTCTTCACAATGGTGAATAGGCTTTCTTTACTTAAAATGATAATTTTACCTAAAATTTTGTTTTATATACAGTCAGTGATACTACCCCCCCCCCAAAAAAAAAACTTATTTAAAAAATTAGATTCCATGTTACTTAAATTTTTATGGTTCCTCTTAAAACCTAGGATTGCATATATAAATAGCACATTAGAGCTTGGAACAGTAATGGGATAGCATTCCCTATCTTAGATCTTTATTCCAAATCAGTTATAATTAATGTAATATTACATTGGATCTCACCTACCTATATATCTGGCTGGAAAATAATACATGTGATTCATGTAACTGATGTCAGAACTATAGAAAATCAGTTTAAGGAATAATACAGAGTAAGTAGAGTTCATTGGCTTTTACGTGAATTTTATTTATTTAATAAGACGTTTGATAATTTTTTATGGCATTAATCAAATATTTAATAACTTTAAAAATATAATTGATTGTAATTACAACATTAAACAATTCCTATTTCTTATATTCCCTACAGCATACTCCCCTGATTGCCTACATTCTTTCAACATCAATGCGATGCAAAAATTAAAGGAAAATAATTTGATATTCTGGCATCAGTTTATTGAAAATAAGAGTATTAAACCATTAAACTCTCTTCTATGTAGTTTTGATAATAGTCAATATGGTTGTTTATACACTCATTACGGCAATTTATAGAAAACAAAATCAGTGTATCAATCAACCTAGAGACTGACTCTATACCTAGTTTGATTCAGCTTTTTATTAAGTGTCTTGAAAAGACAGATAATCAAAAATTAAGTATCTCACCTATCTATAAGATACTAAGAGAAGACACTCTAAAGTTTGACTTAGATTTTTGGAATTACTGTGTAAAGATTAATGGAGAACAAATATCTTATGAATCCAAAAAACTGTTATTGAAATCTATGTATGGTATCTATACCCCACATAAAATAAATCTTATACTCAAAAACAGTGAAAGTAAATGTTGGAAATGTGATGAATTACTAGAGGCCAACTGGGTCCACATGTTCATTGAATGTAGAAATGTTGTTCAATACTGGAAAGACGTCAAATATTTTGTAAAGGCTTTATGGTCTGATAACTGTCATATTTCTAACTCACTAATCCTATTCAATGTTCCTATACCTAATGTAATACCTAAATCTCAGATTCAGTTACTCTGATCAATTCTTGCAATTGCCAGAAAAGTTATTACTTTGAACTTGAAAAGTAAACAAGATTTGATGTTTAAAGAATTTATTAATTTAGCAAAAGTTGTTTGTAAAAAAGAGCTGCAAACCATTTGTTTTAGAACTCATAACATTACTCATAAAAAAATAGCATGGCAAAAACTGGAAAACCTTTTGAACAAATACTGATAATGTCTCATGGATAAAATGATTGTTTATCATGGATGAATGTAAATATTGTAAATAGTTTTGTTATTGTTTTCTTGTATTTGTTATATGTACATTTGCGTGTGTTTATAATGAAAACAAAATAAAAATGTTTTGGGGGAAAAAAGAGCTCTAGCACCTCTGGCCTGTGTAAGAGTTCAGAATTTAAATAATTTTGCCTGATATTCTGCATCCATTGAGTTGTTTGAAATAAATGCTGAGGAAGCTGGATGCATACAGATCATTTATGACTCATTATTTAGGCTATCCCAAATACCAAATATTATGTTAAAGAGTAATTTCCTTGTGCTGAAAAATTTCTCTCTGTTGGCTAATAAGCTTATTTTCAACTCCAAAGCAATTGACTAAAATATCTTGTTTCCTATCCCTTACTTATTTATTGGCTATACCTGCACGGTGATGCAGAAGTTTGCAACACAGCCTAAGTGCACTGGGTGCTGGTATACCTTCACAATAGAGTTTCCATTTCCTATCTGGAATCAGATAGATGTTTTGTGGAAGTCCAGGTCCCTTCCGCATCACAAGGTCACACTCAGGTTATCCTTCAGATCTGTGTATATGCTTGTGCATGTGTGCATGTGTGTATAGTCCTGTGTGTGCGTAGGCACATGTGTATATATGTGTATGCTTGTGGTGTGTGTGTGTGTGTGTGTGTGTGTGTGTGTGTGTGTGTGTGTGTGTGTGTGTGTGTGTGTGTGTGTATATATATATATATATATATATATATATATATATATATATATATATATATATATACAGTGCTTATAATAGACTAGAATCCAGTTCAGCACTGGCTTCTGCCTTATGCCTATTTCATGAAGGGAGTGGGTTAAACTCCCAGAAACCTATATCTCAACGAAGTAGGTTATTGAAATAGATGGATGTTTGCCAGCTAAGCTAACTTGTCATTTGCATTTTCCCTTATAGCTTATCTCACAAGATCATATATAATATATCTGATCTTTTTAATGTAGCCAATCAGCTTAAATAATGGGATGAAATCAGACTAGCTGGAGAAAAGCTACATAGACCCAGGCAGAATAGCAAACTCCTCCCAAACAGTGACCAGTTTTTAAGACTGATCCCCAAACCCTGGTAAAGGAAATCAGAAATGTTAACCTCTGACTGGTCTTACTCCCCTGTCTTCATAGAGTGGGAGCTGAAATCAACACTAAAATACTGATGTTGCTTTAAGAATAATGTGGATGAATAGCATCTTTTTATATCATATCTCCTCCATACTCTGTTAAAGTTTACTGTTATGGAGAGATCCTTAATAACAGTCCACACGTACTTATGATGGCTTATGTCCAATTTGGTAGAAGTGCGGTAGACTGTAGGATGAGCATTACAAATAGCCACATGTGTGATTGAAACAGTTCAGAAAATACACCACCAGGAGGTACACTAAGAGTTAGAAACACTTTCCCATCAGGTTTGCTGCATTAATCTGTTTCTTTTATGTCACCCTGTACATGATAATGCTGAAGGTGACCTAGCATTTCTTAGCAGACAAAAGTCCAGTGGCCATTAGTAACACACTTATCAACCCATTAAGTATTATATGCACCTGCTCACCACCTTATACAAAGCCTTTCAGACATTCTGTTCATAATCTAATCTATCTGTCAAATTCTAGAGACTTCTACTACATCACTCAGATAACCCAAAACTGTATTACATGCTTTTAGCTACCATTACTACCAACTTAAGAGTATTAATTTTTATTATTTATTTATTATCCTTTGTTGACTGGATTAGTCTCACTGGGCTAGTAGCCTTTGTTTTCTATAATTTCAATGTATATCTTCTTCATACTGTTCAGAAACTGTACCATGTCTTAAAGCCTTGCACCTCATGCTTGTTTACTGTGTATAATTATGTTTGCTAGACTTTTTTCCACAGGCCTCTACTGAAAATATATCCTTTGCCATTTGAATTTTCCCTGTAAACAAATGTCAATAATAAACAAATAAATAAATAAACTGGATACAGTAAATCACCTATATATATTTATTTACTTATTAATATTAGTGTTTACTTGGGAGCTGTCTATCTACCAGGGGCCTACTTCAGGCTAGAAGAACATGTTTAAGTAAAGCAATGAGAATTACATTTGATTGCAGCAGAAACATTTAAATATACCAATGTCAGAGTTGTTATCTTTAAGTTGTTATAGGGTGCTTTGCATTTGAACAATCTAGACAATAAACAATAAAATATTTACATTTCATACTATTTCTATACATCATTGTGAGTATAACAGTGTTGTTGTCAGGTTAAGAAGGCTTGAGTTAGAATTATAAAAGCTTTGGAAATAAGGAAAGAGAGAAAATCCCTCAGGTTCCTTTGGGGCGAGTAACATGCTGACATTGTGAATTTGTTTTGATGTTGGGTTTCGAATATTTTCTAGCTGGTCTGATTTCATAGTGTAAGAGAAAGATTGTCCCAAGATTTGGGGATTAAAACCAAGATGAAGAATGCTCTCTACAATGTCATTTGTTTTTTGGTGTTGTTAGGACAACACCATTATTAGAGTTCAAATGAAGGGTGCAGTTTGAGAAACTGCATAATAATTTACTGGCCAGCTATGTGAAGATACTATTTTAGTAGCATTAACAGGAAATACTGGATGACAACATAACATTCTTTGATAGGTGGTCAGACAGTTTTTTTTTAGAAACAGACCAGCAGTTTTCAACATGAAGGGCCAAAGTGATAAAGTGATATATTTCATTATGTGATTTCTCTAGTGGAGATCTTTTTGGGATGCAGAGATAATGAGCATTTAAGTTATGTGTGGAATATGCATTCATGAATTGCTGCTTTGCCTCGCAGGAAAGAAAATTGGACAGTCTGCAAACATACAAAATGGCTTCTTTAGATCTGGTTTTCTTTTTCTTTCTTTTATTTTTTTGCAAGAATAAGCAGCATGTAATATTCATTGCTTCTCGTTACAGATATAATTCTAAAAACGATAAAGAAATAGAAAAACAGGTAGAAATGAAAATAAGAAAACATTTAAATATATAATTTTATATAAAATAAATGTGAAGTTTGTGCATAAGGTTAAATACAAAGAAGGGCTATGAGAGAAGGTATAGGATGATCCATAACATCTTGTAATTTATAAGTGCAAAAGTCAGTGGATAATCTCACTGTTGTCATTCCAGAAAATCAACTTAGGGATCAGTTTTCATTCCAGTTAATAGAAGTCTAAAATGAAAACCAATCCCTCACTAGATCAGTTTTCATTCCAGACTAGTTTTCATTTGGTTAAACAAAGTCTTTTAGTATGTGAAAGTCTTCCTTCTATCTCGCCAATAAACCACCTGAGTTAACTAAGAAACTAAATAATACAGTGTCTCTATGCAAGTCAATTCTAACTATTTTTCTGTATAATCTTTGTCTGAATTTGTGAACAGGTCCACCAACAATGAATTAGATTTGCTTTGGGTCTAACATAATGCCAATGGCAAGATAAAGTTGAAAACCTCTTCAAATATAACATATTAGGGGTTTAATGCAGATGATAAAGAATTTTTGTTTTCTGTTGAAATGTTGAAAAATTGCATGGAATGACATAGAAGTTTTAATTGTTGTTACCCTGGATGAAGTCCAGACTCTCATGAATCAGTTGCCTAATTCAACTAACTTATGATTAGAGTTCCCCAGTAGGAAGTCACTGTCAACAAGTAGCACCAGCAGCGATGTCCTTTTTGGGGGAATTTCCACCTTCTTTTAGATGGTGCAACCACGAAGTTGATATATATAAATTTGGGGGGGGGGTTGCCTCTGCAAAAACACTTAAAAAGGTGTTTTTTTGACCATTTTCAGTGAATGCAGATGCAGATGTCTGTTCATTTTGGAAGTCTTAATTGTATAAACAACACTTACCAATCATTGTTTAAATCCTGTGAAATCATCTGAGTCACCTTACCTTTTCCAAAATGTTCTAAATCTTTTTCTTTATATAACTTAACTGTTTTAAATAAGGTGTTTCAGTTTTTTTCTGTATAAAAAGAGAATAAACAGAAAATTATCAGACACTGAAACATTTGGGCACACACTGAAACATTTGGTCAATAATATTTTCAACAATGTTCTTGATTTCATCATTTACAAATATATGGTATAATGAATTTTTATCCTTGACTAACTGAGCATATTAACTATCCCTTTAGATCCAAATGTATATGACATAGCAAAATGTAGCAATAAAAATGTCCAGAGAGGAGAAGAGAAGGGAAAGTTAATAAGAACCATAGAACAAATATTTTTATATGTAAATCACAACTACTGTGAAATGGTTAAATAATTTTCTTAAGAATATCACTTGCAGGGATTGAATGATACATATATGTTTTAAGGAGCATGGATAAGCCCCTTTCAATATTTGCTTTATCTACAACATATGGAAGCTGATACATTTAGCGGAGCCATTGAATACTTGAACAGTAGTGATAATACACAACATTCAGTATCTGGAAGAGTTAGACTTGTTGTTCTACATGTTTAACTACAAGCTTCTATGAATTCCTGGGAGATGCACCTTTCAAAAAACAAACAAAAAAAACATTAACTTTTGAAAGAACAGTGTCTGGTACAAGGTTCAAGGAATATTACAGATAAGAAATTCCTGAGATGCAGGTGCAAGAAAGGAAAACTCCCTACCGGATTGGAGGCAAGGATGACGTACTGAACTGTCACACAATTCACCTTGAAACAGAACACAAAGTAGCTTAACAATAAACTATATAACATCAGAATACCAAAGTACTGACTTTGGAAGTTCCCAACAAACTACATTACATCAATATCAAAAGACTGCTTTCATAAAAAGTGTATAAAAAGACAGTAAAATTGAATGATGTTAGATCTGAGCACTGGAGATTATCATCCGTATTTGAAAAGTGTAAATCTGAGACAGTAAATGCTGTTAACTATTTATTTATTATTTATTTGCATTTGTTTCCCGGGAAAATCCGACTGGGTAAGAAGCCCATTTTCAATGGAGGCCTGAGGAGAAAAGCTCTACAGAAATATAAGCAATATACAGTGATTAGATAGTACAATAGTATATATATAGTAAGATGCAGAATACATGTCATCTAGTTAGTCTGTATAAAGTAGTATTCAATACAGTTTTCTAGTAGATACAAATTCAAAAAGAAAAATACAAGCATTTCGGTGAAGATCACTGTGAGAAAAATGAAGTTAGTAGTGTGTACATATTAAATAATAGATATGAACAAATGAGATTTCCTTTATATATATTTTTTTGAGTAGTAGTAAACACTGAGAAGAGGGACAAAATGAGGTAAGGCGTGGACAGTGTGTTGAGAGAGTTATAGATAACTTGTCAGTCAGGTTTGGCACAGGAGCAATGCCAGTTCTTGGATAGATGTTCAAATAGTAGTTGTTTGAAACTGGTAGTTTCAGGTGTGTTTTGGATGGTGTGGGGTAGACAGTTCCATAATTTGGCTATTTGATTTGAGAAAAGGGCTTTACCATGAGTGTTGATAGCTTTGTTTACTGTGAGAAAGTTTCTGTCTGCAGATCTTTGGCTTCGTGGGCATGAGTAGGGAACAACAAGTTCCTTGAGGGATGGCCAACTGTCAGGATGGAAGATGGTATTGTATGTGAAGTTAAGTTGGTAGAGATGAAGAAGGTTAGGTAGCTCGAGCCAATTTAATTTATGTAGAGCAATACACCGGTGAGTTTGGTGGGGAAGGATAGCTATGAAACGGGCTATTTTGTTTTCGCACGTTTCCAATTTGGTTAAGTCTGATTTTTTTAAGTTGGTAAAGAGGAGGAAAGCATATAGCAGTGTAGAGAGGAGGAAGGTTCTGGATATGGCTTAGTCTGGTATTGTCAGTGAGGAATGGCTTGCTTCTGTACAGTGAGCCAAGTTTGATGTGAACTTTCTTAATTGTGATGGCTATGTGTTGGTCAAATCTGAGTTTGTTGTCAATTGTCATACCAAGGAGTTTTGTATGCTTAACTGGCTGGATGACTGTGTTGTTTGCTGAGAGAATGATGAAAGGAGGGGTAGTCGGTGATTGTTTACTACTGGTAAATAGCATTAACTGTGTCTTTTGGGGTTGAGGATTAGTTGTGATTTACTTAGATATGTTTCTATATCATTAAAAGCTTGTTGGGCTACTATTTGGAGGTCTGGTAAGGTATCTGCTGAGCAGATTAAAGTTGAAATGTCCACATACTGAACTACTTTAGCGTGTGTTGTGGATGAGGCTAGCTCATTAGAGAAGATGGTGAAAAGAAGGGGACATAGTATGGACCCTTGGGGACTCCAACCGAGACAGGCAGAAGGGGTGAGAGTTCTGCTTTCCATCATACTGCTTGTTGTCTGCCAGAAAGAAAGCTTAGGAACCAGGAGAGGGAAGTCTTTGATAGGTTTTGTGAGGCAAGAGTATTGAGTTTCTGATGGAAGACAGTGTTGAACGCTTTTAACATGTCTAAGAAGATTGATGCTACTTGCTGGTTTGAATTTCTCAGTTGGTTGATGGTGTTAGAGAAATTAATTAGGGCTGTGGTGGTGCTGTGTTTTGGTCTGAAACCATGCTGGGAGGGAGAGCTAAGGTTGTGAGATAACAGGTATTGTAATCATTGAGTGTGTATACATTTTCCAGACTTTTGACACAGGGGGAAAGAATGGCTATTGGTCTGTAATTGTTTAATTCTGTTGATGTTTCTCCTTTATGTAGAAGGGTGGTATAGGAACTTTTCCATAATTTTGGGACATAGACCTATTTACCAGAATGGAGATAGGTAGAGCTATGGCATCAGCTGACAGTTTGAGGCACTCATTGGGGAGGTGGTCAGCTGCTAAGGAAGAAGGTTTCAGTTTTTTCAGCATTGTTCTTATGGTGTTAGTTGGGACAGGTTTGAGTTCAAAAGAGATGTTGTTAGTTTCCACATTAGGTGGAAGAGACAATGGGGTGGAATTGTTCCTTCTAACGAAGGAGAGGATGGTGTCTATAAAGTAGGTATTGATTTGTGAAGCAATATTCATGCTTTGGTTATTGGCTGTTGGTTTACCTGGGTGGAGGGTGAGTTAATTGCTTGTCAAAACTTTTTGGGATTGTTTTCATATTTGTTTTGCATAGTTGTATAATACGTTTTTTGGTTTAGTTTGACTTGTTTTTTTTTTTGTTTGATTGCAGAGCTGCTGGTATGCTAGTAGAGTTTTACTGTCTTTTGTTTTCTGGTATTGAAACCAGGTTTTGTCCATTAGTTTTTGAAGTCTAATGATTTGTTTTGATATCCAGGGCAATCTCTTATTTTTAACACATGTACGAGTTGGTGCTAAGCTATTTATAGTAGCTAGAAATGTGTCATTGAAGTATGTTATGGCCTGTTCAAGTTGGAGATGATGGAGTGGTGTCCAGTTGCATTCACTGAGCATGTCTACGAATGCTTCGTTGGAGAAGTTTTTAGTATTTCGTATGACTTTGTAAACTATGGATCTGGGTGGGCTGAGCTAATGACGGATTAAATAGGTAGGTCTATGGTCACTTAAATTATTTGGAAGGCATCCAGAGAGATAGTTGTGGGTGGTACTGTTGATAAATGACCAGTCTAAGATAGATTCCCTTTTGCTATGTTTATCTATTCAAGTGGGAAAATAGATTGTTTGGGAGAAACCATGTAGATTTATGAAGGTAGAGGGGTTATCACCAGTGCAAGTGTTCCAGTCTAAGTTGAAGTCACCTCTAATAATGGTTTCATGGATGTAGGTTGAGGCTGTCTAGGTGATGACTTCCTCAGTGGCAGTTGGAGTATTATTGGGAGGTATGTAAGTGGCTATTTTGGTAAAATTTTTATTTGGGTTGATTCTGGGCTGTGTTACTAGGACTTCAAAGTTGTTATCATAAGGGTATTTGATGGGTAGGTAGTCTATGCTTAGGTTATCTTTGTAGAAGACTGCAACCCCACCACCCTTCTTCCTGATCCTGTCTAACCTGTGTATGCTATAACCTTGTGGGAGTATGTATGGGTCTCTTATATGGGGTTTTAGCAAAGTTTCTCTTGCTTTAAGAATGTCTGGTAAATATTGTGCAATGACTGCATGAAAGTCTGTGATTTTGTTAAAAAAACTCGAACAGTGGACAAACTAGGAACAAACAAAGGCACCAGGTACAATAAAAAGTATCAAACACTCCAACTATGTTCACAAAAGACTAAGAATTCACTTTAATAGTATAAGCGCTTTTGTTTTAAAACCATAAAACTTCTCTTCTTTAAATAGTACATGCAAAATCATGTGACTCTCCAAAAGCAGTGGCATGTGATCATTCAGACTCCATATATATTACCAGTATAAAGATGAAAATGTCCTAAAATAACAAACATAATATACTGAAATATATACTACTCAAAATTATACAATTTACACTCACTTATGAAACATAAGTTAAAATGTACGACATCCCCAAAACTTTGTTATACATTTATGAATATGTTAGACCACCATTTTGCTTCTATCTAGTTAAAGCCTTTAACTTCAGCATTAGGGCATTACTAATGCCCTCATTCAACCCAGGATGCCTATAGGATTCCAACCTTAATTGCCAAATTAATTCTTGTTTTTCTAAAATAACAGACAAGGACCCCCCTGTGGATTCCTTTCCACTTTTTCTAACACATCAAACTTAAAAAAGTGATCATTATGTCATTCCAGGGGTTCCGTTCAAAATGTCGGAATTCTGAAATCTCGAATTTCATATGGAAGACACAATATGATCGAAGTTTCAGAATTTACAAATTCTGAATGGAGATGTGGATACAGCGCAGAACAGGAGATTTCCCTTTTCCTCGCTGTATTGCGATCTCAGAGTTGGTATATTTAAGTAGCGGGATATGGGTGGTGCAGGTGGCTTGCCCCCCTGCATAAATGTTTAAGTAGTTATTTTTTTGAGGGGGGATTTGTTTCGGACTTTCAGTATTCTGAAACATTGATCATATGGTTTAGATCATATGAGATTCGATGTTTTTGAATTTCGAGATTCTGAAGTGAACCCCATTCCAGATGTCTAAATAGGGCAATTTTTTGGTTTTCTCTTTTTTATATCTATATTATATAACTGCATTTATGAACATTTATATGATATGAAAAAGAGAAAAACAACAAATGCTCTATATAGACATGTTTTAGAAAAAGTGGAAAGGAGGGGTCCTTGGTCTCTATAAAAAGAAATTTAATCAACCAGTCATAATGTTTAAAACATAACTATTAAGGACCAAATCTGCTAATAACAAGAACTGTAAACATCCAGTCACCCATGCAGACTTGTCTAGTGGGTGTCCTTATTAAAGGATGTTACTCTTGGCTTGCAATAACTGTAGGGAGAAACCAGAGTGCAGCAGTGGTTGTATTTGCCAATGTTGCAGTTGCTGGGGAGGAGGAACTCAAGCTGTAATGATACAGGCAGACTAAGTATGCTATGCAGACTTGTCTGGTGGCTATCCTTATTGAAAGATGTTACTCTTGGCTTGCAATAACTGTAGGGAGAAACCGGAGCATAGCAGTGGTTCTATCTGCCAATGTTGCAGTTGCTGGGGGGGAGACCCGAGCTGTGATGATACAGGCAGACCAAATGTGCTATGCAGACTTGTCTGGTGGGTATCCTTATTAAAAGGTGTTACTCTTGGCTTGCAATAACAGTAGGGAGAAACTGGAGCATAGCAGTAGTTTGATTTGTGAATGTTGCAGTTGCTGGGTGGGGGGGTGCAAGCTGTGATGATACAGGCAGACCAAGTGTATTGCAGGCATGCACACTGAAAAATGGCTGGAGAGAGCTTCCTCACCACGAGTGTCATCTGTTATATAGACAAGTTATTTCAATAGTGCTGCACAAAGTTTAAAAGGTTAGCAGTCTGCAAAATAATCAGACTTTGTTTTGACAAGGCACTAAAGCAGCAGCAAATCCAACTTTGGTTTCAGCATGCAAAATCTGCTTAGACTTTTATTTCTACTAGGCACCAACACAGAGCTGCAATTGGCAGTATCAGTAAGCACAAGATAAGAAAAGACTGTCATTCATCTTTTAAATAACGTTTCACCATATGAAATTGCAAAAGCAAATGTTAAGAGCATAACTTGTGCTGAAAGTATAATCTATGTAACTCACAAATGTAAATGCCTGCCAAAACTGCCTGTGCCAAAAGTAAAGTATAAGAAGAGCATACAGATAAAATTAAAATTTTCTCCTGGATATATAAGTACATTTGTAACAGTTTACAAAATCTGGAATGTCCTTGACTAATTGAAGCATACATTAGCAAAATAATGACTTTTCTGCAGAGATATCACCTTCAAAGAAATGCTAATCTTCTGTTTTGTCTGAATACATAAGTTTCTCACCTTCAAGTTCACCAGCTACATGGTTCATAGGTGTGTACTAGGCTAATGGCCCTGGAGCCTTTACAATGCTAGCCCATAGAAGTGCCCTGGAATCGTGCCACCCGACTTTAGTTCCCAGTGCCTCTATCAAGTAGAACCACTGGAGTGATCCCCGGGGTGAACTTTCTATTATCTATCCACTCATCAAGATTTCTCTTGAAGACAGACAGCAAGGTTCTCTGCTTGACATGTATGGGAGCTCTATTCCAGAGCATGGCCAGCCATGGTGAGGAAACTGTCCCATCCAGGATGTCCTGTTGATTGTGGTAATGAGGTTGAGGTCTCTGGAACATATGATGTGGATGGATTGGAATTTCTTTAGATGTAGCATTTCTAACAGAGTTGGGTTAGACATGGCTTTGTAAGTCAGGCAAAGATCACCTCGAAGTAGACAATATGAGACAGAGACTAGCCAGAGTCTTTTGAGTCTGTCCATGTAGAACATGTGTTTAATGCATAGGATCCTCTTCACGAGGTACTTCTGTGGCCTTACCAGCTGTTGTAGGTGTCTAGTGAGGTAAATCCCAAATAGGGCATTATACTCAATGATTGGTCTAATGAGAGAAGAGTAGAGAGAGACAATGATCTTCTTCTTCCTGTGTGCAAAGCCCTTGGTAATCAGATGTGCCACATAGAAGGACTTTCTGACCACAGTGGCAATATGGTGGTCGAAGGAGAGGTTGCTGTCAACCTGCATCCCCAGATCTCTTAAAACACCTTCAGTGTTCAGTGGGCTCCCATTGATGTGGTAATTACTGGGAACTGAGTTTTTACCAAAGGGGATGATGACACATTTTTTGTCATTAGGGTTAAGGCCATAGTTTCAACACCAGTCATTGGTCTCAGTGAGGCCTTTCTGTAGGATGTCTGCATCACTTGGGGAGTTAATAATGGCTCCCGGCTTGCAGTCATCTGCAAACCTGGTCAGCCAGAGTCCCTTTGTGTTGGCCTGGACTTCTGAGAGGTAGATGCCGAACAGGAAAGGACCCAGGGTCAATCCCTGTGGGACTCCACTCATGACTGGTTAGCAGTCTGACTTGGAGTCTACTACTTTCACACTGTGTATTTTATCTTGAGCCAATTTGCAACCCACCTAGTGATATAGGGGTTCATGTCTAGTTAGATGAGTTTATCAATATTCCTGAGTGAGGAATAGTATCAAAGGCCTTGGCCAGATCGAGGTAGGCTGTATGCACTGCCTTACCTTCATCCACAGCCTGGTGACTGACTCTAAGAAGTCAGCCAGGTTGAGCAGGCATGATCTCCCATTCACAAAGCCAAACGGTGTGGGATCTAGAGTTTGGAGACTTCCTATATCTTTATTAATCAGGTCCATGGTGATGTGCTCCATAGCTTTACATATCAGACTCATCAGGCTAATGGGGCAATAATGCCCAGGGTCTGTAGTTGCTCTCCTTTTATGGAGAGGGATGACTTTAGCAGTGCGCCATTCAGTAGGGACAAAGCCTGAGGTGAAGCTGTGACTGAACAGGGCCCACAGATGTGGTGCCAGTTTGCTTTGTAGTTCATGTAGAACACAGCCAGGGATATTGTCGGGTCCCATGGAAGTTGTATTCTTGTCCTTGGACAATGCAGCTTTAACCTGTGCTGCAATAATGCTGAGTGCCTGGCATTCTTCTGGTATTGTGATTGGTCCTTTGGGGGGAGGGGGTGACAGGGGTAAAGATGGCACTGAATCTGTTGGCCAGTACATTGGCAATATCTGTTGGCTCAGTATAGGAGGTACCATTGAGCAGTAACTCAGAGCAAATCTGGGTATTACTGTGGATGTTCTTGATATAACTATAGAAGGCTTTGTGATTGTTTTTAGTGTCTGCCACAATTCTGCCTTCATAGCTGGCTACAGGATTTGATGAGGGATCTCACCTTTGCTAATAAGCGAGATTTTCCAGTCTTTGGACTTCACCTTTTTCTGCAACAGTTTCTTCCTTCTGTTGTAAAGTTTATTAATGGCAGGGGACCAACAGATTGGCTTCCTTGTTTTGGAGGAGAGCGTCTTGATTCTGTTGGGTACGGCTAGTTCCATGCATTTATGTACATGTTCGTACAGTGCATTGGTGTATGATTTGGCAGTCATGCAGTTATTTTCCATTGGCATCGGTGCCATGAAGTTAGCCACCTCTGTTTTTTGGAGTACAAAGTTAGCTTTGGAGAAGTTTTTCAAGGTGGTTACCTTTGTGGGGGATGTGGATGAGATGTGGATTTCCATAGAGATTAGTTTATTGTCGGATCTGACCAGGGAGGGATTGACTACTGGTGTAGAGCAATTGTCACCCATGTTAGTAATAACCAGGTCAAGGATGTTGCTTCCTCTAGTCGGGGTCAGAATGAGCTGGTCTAGGGCATTGGAATTGATGAATTCCAGGAAGCCTTGGGCCAATGTATTGGTGCTTGAGTAGTTTTCCCAGTTGATAGAGGTGTAGTTGAGGTCTCCTAGTGTGAGAGTGTTGGGGTGGACCGACATAGATTCCAGGGTGCTTAAGAATGTGGAGTGAGAGTCTAGGGACATGGTTGGAGACCTATAGCAGGCTATGACCTGGATCGCCATCTTACTGAATGCTAGTTGGTACCTGAAGTATCTCAGATGCTTTATGCTGGGCTACTAGTCTGGAGGTGTGTATATCCTTTATGAATATGGAGACACCACCGCCTTTGGAGCTACAGTCCATGTTTTTGAGCCAAAAGGTGTGGAATGAGTTATAGCCTAGTAGCAAAGGGGTGCTTTCTGCCACTTTAAACCAGGTCTCCATTACAGTACAAATGTCAATGTTCTCCATTTTGAGGAGTGTTTCGAGTGAGTGCATCTTGAGATTTAGACTTCTAGCATTGAGCAGCATGACCCTCAGACTGCATTTATTTATAGATGTTATGGTGGTAATTTGGTCTTTGAAACACCGCCTAAAAAAGGCACTATAGGGGCAAGAGCCTTAGCCAGTACCCAGAATCTCATGGGTGACAGATGGAGGACATCTCTGCCAAAGCATTGAGGTCTGTCAATCATGTCATCCCAAACAGATGCTGGATTCCCCTTAGAATGAAACCAGAAACTTAGCTAATTGTTGAAGTCAATCATTTTTTGTTTGTACTGCGGTATCATTCTGGGTGATGGTAGGATACTGCTTAGGGCTAGGGTCATACCTGCCTGGGCTACATAATCCAAGAGCTCCACCATGTCTCTTTTCATGTAGTCTAGGGAGGTGCATCTCAGGTCATTCACACTCACATGGACAATGACAGAGTCATACTTGTACTTGTGGAGTGACCTGCGTGCGTGTGTTATGTGTCAGATTCTAGCACCTGATAAACAGCTGTTACCTTCTCCTTATTCAACCTAGTTAGTGGGACATCTGTGTGCCTCATTATTGCGTCACCTATGATTACTGTATTGGGTGAGGTGTTTAGCCTTAGGGGATTAGGTTGAGGGGCACACTGTGGAGGTAAGCTATGTGCCCTGTGGTTTGTGCTGTGTTGTGGTAGTCGAGTACAGTTCTGTCTTGGAGGTCTCTGCTGTTTGGGTAAATTTCTATTGAGAGCCTCCACAAAGGCGGATGTGTAGTTTGTGTTTTTATGTGAGAGATGTGATGGTGGGTGTTCTGGAGGGCTATGTGTTCCATGTGGTATGGTGCGGGTGTTGACCTTCTCCTCTTGACCAGCTAGTCCAGTCTTGGCTGGAGAGTGCATAGCTTCCAGTTTGGTGATATAAGTGCAACTCTCACAAGTCTGAGTGTTGGGAGGGAAGAGGAGAGGGTTGTCTGTGTACATGAGGCAGTTGCCACATTGCCTCAGAATGCCCAAGTGCACCAGGTTAATAGGAGAAAGCACAGGGAACTGCCCTTTAATCATGCCAGAGAGGGTGGTCATAACTACTAAGTACTGAAACTATTTCCATGAAGAACAACTAGTGCTGATGGGACTTAGGTGTGCTACAATAATTGCTACCTTTTATAATGTAGATTCAGTCTTGTCTGAGCACTGTGGAGATGCAAATGAGGTATGAACGCATTAGAGTTGCTGAATACCAAACTTTTGGCTTCATGTTTCAGATGTAAACATAGTGTAGGTTCTAGACCATTGTTAGGTGCTAATGGCTTGCAGCTGTGAATGATTAGTGTGAGTGAAGGAAAACACAACAGCAATTCAGACACCCTTCCCTGCAGTGAGTGTTTCAGTGAGGCTACACTTACAAAGTATGTAATTAACTTCAGTGAGCTTTGAAATATAGCAAAACATCACGTGTGTATTTTTTGTCCACAATAGGACAAGTCTCTTGCCTTTGATGAAAACTGTTATTCGCTGTTATGTATTTTTACCATACCTTGAAAGCAAAATTATAGAAAATGCACTATTGACTGCACATCTGATATTACAGCAGAGATAAGGGAAGAATGACCAGAATACAAAGAGAAGACAAAGCTGCATTTATGCAAACATATTCATAAATGCTTGTGTGATTATTTATTGCACTAAATATGTTAGCCACACATGTACAACTAACTGAGAATGTCCAAGTGTATATACTGTTAATACTAGTTATGAAATGTGAATTGCTTGTGTGCACATAATTTGATTGGTGTTTCAAAGCTATGTCTGTGGAAAAGAGAAGCAACCCACTATAACTATGTTTTGTAAGTGCAGTAGTCTGATGGTTCAAATCCAGGGCTGTGTAATTGTTTAACCTAAGTTTGTTTCACTTTTTTTATCTTTTCTGTTTTTTCTTGGCTTTATCATTTGCACTGCATGTGGCTTAGTGCAAACATGATTAACTACATAAAAATTGAAAATGTAATGTCAGTTGCCTTATGAAGCATAAAAATGCTCAGCAGCATTGCATGGTGGTCAGCAACATGGATGGTAATGATTTCAAAAATTCTACCTGTTACCCGACTGTGTAACACAAAGTGTAAATATGTTGAGCTAAACAAGACAGATGATAGGTAAAGTAGGGTTTGAGTCCCACAATAGTTATTTTACTGTGGAATGGTCATATGATCATTTACACAAGTAATATATGTTCGTTATTGCCTTTTACATTTGGGCATTGCCTACCTATGCATAAACAGGGATCACTACTTAAGGAAAAAAGTGCAAGATGTAATTTGGTTTGCCTTTCTTTTGTGCAAATAGGCTGATAGCAAGGCATGGCTATCAGCACTCTGGACAGTACTGAGTGGGGAAAATACACCTGCTGCCTTGCTTTCACTGCAGCACCAGGTGCAAGTACAATAAGTTCATGATCAGAACACAGATGAGCCAGGGTTCTAAGCCAGGAAAAAAATACTTTTTAGTAAGGGTGTTCCACTCTAATTTTTCACAAAATTGTGATTATAAAGGTAATAACTACATACCAATAGCTATGTATAGCAGGTTGATTGAGCTTGGACATACTTTTGTAGGTATCATATGTATTATGTGGGTAACTGGTTTATCATGACAATGATGATTATGTAAAAAATGCAGTTGCATATATCTGATGGAGACAATAGTTTACTGACAATCATCTAAAGCCCTCTCATAACACAGGTATAACCATGGAACAGAATGTTATATGAGGCATGTATTACAAAACACAAATATTTTAATAAAGTAATGAAAGTCTATCCATTTCCAGTATCACAGATGAGAATGAATAAGCCAGGACCTTTTAATATCACACACATACAGTCTTAATGGAACTATAGCAGCAGTCGCTCTTTAAACTGTATATCTGTGATGGCCATGATTTCCAAATCCTACTTCTGTGGCAATGAGGAAAAATCACATATGTGGAAATGTACACATTCTCTTTTTCACATAGGTTTGAATCCCACATTGAACAAATTGTTTTTAACAGTGTGTACGTCCTCACAAAATATGTGTCGAGTCATCCCATTGATGGCTCCAAAGTCATTGCTTAAAAGCCAAGTCATTTAGCATCTTAGTGTTGACCATTGGCCAAAGTGTGACCAGGTATAGTAGCACAAATGCCATAAATTAATGCCAAATGTCACTTTATCCTTGCTGTTCTATAAACTCTCTTCTTCTTTATTTGGCAACGTTTCTCTTTGTTTACCATTGCACAAATGTGGTTGGCATTGTTGTGTGTGTTTGTGCACTGGTTGCAAAATGCAATATCACAAACTGGCAGTAGAACACTTATACTGTTGTTGGAGGTCCTTTGCAGACATGGCGGAAGATAGGAAGAATGATGCCAAATTCAGGGCACAGAGGTAGGGTGTAGAGGGGTCAAAAATATTTTTTGTGCTTCATGTAAAGTGCTACAGCTGTAGGCTGCTGCAGGGGGAGCATTTAGGGTTTCAGTATAAGGCTGATGCTTTGAACAGCCTAGTCAAGGCTGTCTCCAGTGCAACTGGCATACCACTCACTGCAGAGCAGTGCAGGCACCATTATAGTGACCTGAAATGGTGCAGGTAGGTACAATTTGATCAGTGGCTGGATGGGTTTAGAATTGGTGACATCCCACAATTGCGTAAGTATACAGTATAATATAAAGCAACTAAACATGATATGCAGGAGTATACATATACAAGACTAGCATGCATAATGCTTTCATGTCTTTTTTTCTCTACTTCTTTATTTTACAGTTGCACAGGAAATTTCAGCAAACAGTTAGGCATATGCTGAGAGACTGGTGAAACTGAGGGAGGCAAGGGGTATGTACGCAATACAAATGAATATGATTGTATTAAATATATTGGGATTCTAAAGATCAACAGCAACTTAAGCATGCAGATCTTAACTGTAACAGCAAGCATATATGCTTTCTTCTGCAGCTGTTGGTAATTGTATTAGGCAAGTGTAATACTGTATTCAGATTAGGTGGGTTCAATTCCCAAAAGTAACCTATACACTTGCATTCAACAAATATTTTAAAATTTTAATTGCAGCAATATTGGCTTTAATGCCATGTTGTTAAGTTAAGTTTTAGTATCTTTAAAAGCATATGTAAAATAGCTGCATATTCCAAGGAATACAATTCAAAATCATTTTTGCAACTGGGAAAGTTGTATAGCTAATATAATAATAAAAGTACATTTATTGTACTAAAGCATGAATGTGACATAATGTTTCTAATCATCTCTTTTCTTTTTTGTCTCACCCCACCTGTTATCTCTCTCTTTTTTTACTGGAAACACACCATTCTGATGTCATACATTTCTGCCAACAAACCAAATGCTTTTCTGCACAGGGAGGTAGGCCAAATGCTGTAGCTCAGCCTGTCAACTCTCCATTGGCTGCCACATTAACACCCAGCACTTCTGGGATGCAGCCTGGCAGTACTGCCTCTGCAGACTCTGCACTACCTGCCCCATCCACATTAGGTAGCATTGCCCTAGATGCTGGTGCATTGGTGCCCTGCTGGAGTATTGATGGAGGTGGTGATTATGCCACCTACCAGCAGATACCAGGGATGGTGTGTGATGTCATAGAAACTGGCCTTGGTGCTGGCATCAGTCACCTGGACAGGTTGTTCACAAAAATATAAAAGAGACACACACATCAAGCAGTCTCACAGGGAACTGAGGAAGGTGGCAGTGATGACAGTTCTGAAGGTGAGAACTAGATTCTCACTGTTCCCATCGTTAATGGCACGTGCCTCCAAAGCCCCCTACCTATCCCCAATCATGGTGTCCCTCAATTTTTTTGTATCCACCAAGCACGTGTCTGTTTTGTTTGTCTGCACCTGCTTCCTCAACTACCTTACCTTCCTGATCTTCACATTCCTATGTTCCGTCCCCAACATCTTTCTCTTCTTGAAGTCCCTCCAAAAATGGGCACCTGTCTCACAAAAAAATTGTCCCATACATTGTTCTCACTTTGCAAATGTCTTCTTGACACACTTGATTTGGTCCATTTCCTATACAACATTATTGCATTGTTGTCACCCATCCATGTTGTGGTGGCAGTCCAAATTCATCCAATTTTCTATACGTTTTCACATTACAACACTGAAGAAATGGATATCTGCGGTTCTTTTCTAATTCCCTCCTGCAAGTTCATTTATTGACTCCTCTTTGTTCTCCCCTCTGCTTACCTTCCCCCATTTCACCATTTTCTATCATCTCCATATTCATGCAGTTAATCTGGTCAAAAAATAGAATCACACACCACACATATGGCCAGAAATGGCCCATAAGAAGCCTTCACTTTTTGTCCTCTGCATTTTTCATGGAGTTTGGCATTGTGCACCAGTGTCGTGTGGCAATGAATAGCTCTATACATTCTATGTCAAAACCTGATGTGTTTTTGCCATTGGCTGCACTAGTCTGGTTATCTTCATGCAATGGTGTTTAAACATGCTGCACTAAAGGAACACAAAGTTGAAGCAGAGTAGAGGTACTTTTGTGAAACAGTTACTCTGACAATTCTTTATACTGTTGAATATACCAAAATGCAACTTCTTATGTGGATTGTTGACAAAAGTTACTTGACTGAAGCTTTTTTTTTTACCTGTAGCCTCAAGGGTTAGATTCCAGATGCACCTCACATCATTTCTTAGTTTGATGTTATATGTGCATCATACGTTTAATTGCATATATCTTAATATTTGCCACAGTTATGAGTTCTCATGGAGATATACTGAATACTGGTGAAAAATGAGTATTTGAAGTGACATCCATTCCCACAACTATCACATATTTATCCAACCTTGTTCTGTTTGTCATAAGTGTGTTGTCCTGCTGAGATGATGTGGGGTGTTGTCATATGTGCCAGGAAGAACAGGGCAGTGCATGTGTAACATATGCCAGCATAGTTAACTGCAGTTTTGTAAATAATTTTGTGTCATTTGACTGTCACACAGATGCACGTGTTCAAAATGTTTCAACAGTGTTATTATAACTGATTAATATTTTGTATTTTATTTTATTTATTTAGTTAGTTACATTTGATTACCAGGTAGTGTCTGACTGGGCCAGAAGCCCATTTTTAGTATTGACCCAGGGAGAAAAGCTCCAAAAGTGCATTTACATAATTAAACACAATGACAGAATGAGAAATACACCAAAGTATTACTTACACAGTTAATTGATTAAAGATACATGTAAGGAAGTTCACAATATTCAGTATTCAGGTGTGGAGAAAATCAAGAGAACATAATTGCAATTGTATAGTACACATTTCTTTTTGTTAGAGTGATAAAAACATCAATAGGTAGAAATAAACTTACTATCTCGTAGAGAGAGCTAAGACATTTACTGTGTAGTAGGGGAGAAAGGTTTTGGAAAAAAGATGCAAGGTAGACTACTAAGAGTAGAGTTGAGTAGAGAAAGTCGAGTGAATATAATTAGCATGTAGCTGTGCAGGAACAGAGCCATTCTTTGGAGTAACATTCTTTTGTAGTTGTTTGAAATTGTGAGTATCAGAATTATTTAGTTTATGCTGGGAAAGACAGTCCATGTTTTGGCTATTTTATTGGGATATAAGAAATCATCATGATAATTGTGAAATTAAGTTACCTTGAGTATTAATTTGTCAGATGATCTAAGGGACCTGAGGTTTGTACATGGTTGGACAAGATCTGTGAGAGTGGAGCAGTTGTCAGGTTTGTTGATGACTCCATGAGCGATTATTAGCTGGTTGAGAGATAGTAAGTTGGATTGCTCAATTCAGTTGAGACGGTAAAGAGCAGAAAAGTGATGTGATCTGTGGGGTATGTTTAAGGCAAACTTGGCTATATTGTTATAACAGGTTTCAAGATTGTTCAAATATGATTTGCACAGATTGGTAAAGATTTGGGAGTAGTAAAGTAGGGGGATAGAAGGTGAGATCTGGCTGTGGATATTCTGCCATAGTTGGTTAGATAGGATTTTGCTCTGTCGAGTGCACTAAGCTTAATGTGGACTTTTTTGATTGTTAGTGCTATATGTTTATTGAATTTTAGACAGTTGTCTATTGTTACACCTAGAAGTTTAGTTTGCTCAACTGGTTTGATTTTTGTTCCATTAGTAGTATAGATAAGAGGGGATAGAATGTTTTTCACTCTGGTATTACAGAAGACCATGAGCTTGGTTTGGTTGTAGTTTAGTATGAGCTGATGGTCAGATAGGTAATTTTCTATGTCTTTGAGGGCATTCTGAGTCTTTTCTTGTTCTTTAACATAGGAGGCAGAGCAGATGAGAGAGGCATCACTGGTGTATTGAATGATATAAGTGAGTTGTGTGGATTTACTAAGGTTGTTGGTAAACATGATAAAAAGAAGAGGGCTGAGGATGGAGCCTTGGGGGACTCCAACAGTGATGGATAGAAGGGGGAGAGTTTGTTTTCCCATTTGGTGGACTGCTGTTGATTAGACAGATAGCTATGACACAAAGTTAGGGATGTTGTATGGAGATTATATGAGGCAGCTTGATAAGTATTTGGTGTGATACTGTTGTGACGCCCCTGCACTGGTCCAGTAATCAAGGAGCCTCAATCCTCACCACTATCACCAGTGATGGATGTACAGATTGGGAGGATGACAAGTACACACACAGTAAAGTACAATTTTCCTTAAGAGCACACAGAGATCACAGTCAGTCTGGGGCTGGTTTCTCCCTCTTTCTCCAGATCCCCAGTAAGACCCCCCCACTGGCACAGCTATAGGGTTAAGATCTCAGCCGAGTGGTCAAGCCAAAACCTCCAGCACCCTCTCTACCCAACCAGGGAGCTAGGAGGGGTCACAAAAGTAGAGTTGACAGCTTTTGGACCCTACTTTTTGAAGCTTGAGCGAGGTAGCTAAGGAGACACCTGATGCTCAAAAAAAGGGGAGTCTGTATACTGGAACAAAGGGTTACTGTATAGAGAGTGGACCCCTGAGGGAGGGTTAGAGGGTGAAGTAATACAGCAATTAGTAGTGCCTAGACCCTACCATCTGGCACTTTTAACCATAGCCCATGACATTCCTTTTGCAAGTCAGATGGACATAAAGCATACCAAGAGACATATTATGCAGAACTTTTATTGACCTGGGTTTGCAAGGGATGTAACAGGGTACTGTAGGACCTGTAAGCAGTGCCAAAAGGTAGGCAAGGCAGGGGACAAGGTCAAAGCTCCATTGATAGCTTTGCCTGTGATTGAGGAGCCATTTCAAAGGGTAGTTATGGATATTGTGGGGCCTCTGAGTACTCCAAGTTACGTAGGGAAGAAGTATATCCTGATGGTAATAGATTATGACACTACATACCCTGAGGCAGTGGCGCTGTCCTCCTTTGATGCAAAGAAGGGGGTAAATGTTTTGTTAGAGATTTTCAGCAGGATAGGTTTTCCAAGAGAAATACTGACTGACAGAGGTGCCAATTTCATGTCAGACCTGGTAGCTTGTCTGTGGAAGTGTTGTGGGGTGAAGCACCTAAACACCAACCCCTACCACCCCCAGACTAATGGTCCCATGGAGATGTTAAACTCTACACTAAAGACCATGCTACAGGCATTTCCAGACCAGTTTAAGAGAAAGTGGGACAAATATTTGCCTCATCTACTATTTGCATACAGAGAGTCCCCCAGGAATTCACATTTTTCACCCTTTGAGTTACTGTATGGGCATAGGGTGAGGGGGTATTTAGATTTGATTCATGATGACTGGGAGGGTGAGTGTGAATCACACAAGGAGACTGCTGTGGCATATGTCCTAAACCTAAGGGCAAGGCTTAGGGAGCTCATGGGCTTGTCCTGGGAGAACCTGGCAGAACCTAATAGCAGAAAAGATCTGGTATGATAGGAATGCTTGAGCCTGAGAATATGCTGTGGGACAGCAGATTATGGTGTTCATTCCTGTCAGACACAATAAGCTGCAGGCAGCTTGGGATACACACTTCAAAGTGGTAAGGAAGGTCAGTGATGTTAATTTCATGGTAAACCTGCTAGGCATGATGCAGGGGCACAAATTATACTATGTTAACATGATGAAGCCTCAGCATGTCAGGAGGTCCTGGGCAGACTGCAAAGGGCAGGGTTAACCATTAAGCCCCGTAAGTGTTAGGTGGGTATAGCAGTGGTTTCCTACCTGGGACATAGAGTGGGGAGTGGTAAGATTAGACCAGAACCTGCCAAAGTGGAAACTGTTCATGCATGGCTTGCCCCTGTCACCAAAAAGCAGGTGAGGGCATTTTTGGGGACAGCAGAGTACTATAGAAAGTTTGTTCCCAGTTATAGTACAATAGCTGCTTCCCTCACAGACCTGACAAGGAAAAACAGGCCACATAAGGTAGTGTGGACCCCTGCCTATGAGCAGGCATTCCAAAAGCTTAAAGGGACTTTGGAAGGACCCCCCTGTGTTAGCCAGTCCAGATTTAAGCAAATAATTTGTTTTGCATATGGATGCATCAAACCATGGGGTGGAGGCTGTACTCAGCCAAGTTTCCTCAGAGGGAGAAGAGCACCTAGTTGTATATCTCAGCCATAGACTGCAACCCAGGGAGGAATGTTATTCAGCTGTAGAAAACTAATGTCTAACCATAGTATAGGCACTGCAGAAACTTCAGTTTTATCTGTATGGAAGGAAGTTCACTGTGGTTAAAGACCACAATCCCTTAACATGGCTACATAGAGTCAGCCAACAAAATGCCAAGTTATTAAAGTGGAGACTAGGGTTGCAGGCATATGACATGACAGTGCAGCACCGTAGTGGGGTCAGCAGTGCCAATGCAGATGGACTGTCAAGAGAAGGTATAAGGTAATGTGTTCCCATGTAGGCCCATTTATCTAAAGCAATGTTTTTCCAGAGTCACTTGAAAAATTAGCTTGAGTGTTCCGGGGGGGGGGGTGATGATGTGGGGTGTTCCTATCTGTGCCAGGCAGGGAGAATAGGGCATTGTATGTGTAACATATGCAAGCATAGTTAGCTGGAGTTTTGTAAATAATTTAGTTTCATTTGACTGTTACACTGACTTATACAGATGCTTGTATTAAAAATATATCAACAGTATTATAACTGATTAAATATATATGGTTAAACGAAGAATTTTGGAAGAGCAGAGTAGAATTTTTTTTTTAATTGTTCTATAGCTTTCAGATACTGCAACAGATCTTAGCAAAGCTCTGAGTGTGGATTGTACCAGAATCAGATGATCAAATGTGATGTCATTCTACAACCAGCACTGAGAGGATGGAACTCTCACAGCAATTTGTTTTGTTTTGTTTTCTTTGGAACCTGATATAAAAATCTATGATAGTTATCACAGTTCAGTTAGCTGAGTTCAGTTCAGTTAGAAGTTAGAAACTCATCACCTTGCCTTGTGGAAGTAAGCATCTCAGCATTCAAGCCTGCCTTGCTGTATTAAGTTAGCTAGGGAATAGTTATTCTTTAGACAGGAAATACAGTGAGATTAGTTAAGTAGTGTTTTTCTGTATCTGTTTGAATTTGTCCAACTGTGTTATTTTGATTTATCCTGTGATTGAAACTCTGGTGTTTATTGCACTTTGATATTTAGTATTCTCATGTTTTGATTTTATTATATGTTAATAAATATTTTTATACCTTTTATTGTGGCTGGTCTTTTAGATAATACTTGTAAAATCCTGAAAGCACTTGCGGTTATTCTAGTGATACCATGGCCACTCAGAAAAGCCTTGTTGCTTTGGTTACACTCTACTATTTATATTATTATTGATTATATTCAGTATAATTGGATAGTAAATGTGTACCAGCCTTTCCCAGGACTGTGTTCATGTATGTGTGTGTGTGTGTGTGTGTGTGTGTGTGTGTGTGTGTGTGTGTGTGTGCTTGTGTGTGTGTGTGCGTGTGTGTGTGTGTGTGTGTGTGTGTGTGTGTGTGTGTGTGTGTGTGTGTGTGTGTGTGTGTGTGTACGTGTGTGTGAAAATCAAATACCCAGGTGTGGGTGTGTCAACTACTTGGAACTGGGACACAGTGCTCCAAAGTGAGTCTTATTTTGGATCTGGACAGACAGAGAGTCCAGTTCCAGGTCTGGGGCATGTCTCCTGTGTGCTCATGGGGGAAACTGTGCTTGATGCAGTCAGCTGCAGTTGAAAATACTGTGTAAATCCATTCCTTTTATTAGTGACCATCTCTCACCAGTGTCAGTAGGGAAGACTGAGGCTCCTTGATTACTGGCCTGGGGTAGAGAGGTCATCATACCCTCTCTTAACCCTTCTTTACCCCTATGGTAGTCACTTCATGCTGTATAACATGGCAGATTCATAATGAAAACAGACCAAAAGCATGTCCACGAATGTTCCGTTAAATCAAATATTGTTATGTGTAAGTTCATCTCTCCTTGTATTCACCCCCTTCACTCTCACCACTCTTTCCGTGTGTGTGTACCTATTAGGCTGATGGATGTACATGTGATTTCACAGTTTCTGCATAGTGACATGACTCCGCTGTTGGATAATACAAACACAATACCTTGATACAATAGTTTTTCAGTGCTCCTGTAGTGTGCAAGGTTTAAAAATCTGCTGTTGGATACCCTTTGTGTCATCTTCAGGTAATGATAGATGAAATGTTCATCTAATGTGATGTGGAAATTATCCTTAGTGTAAAGAAGTATAGTGCACACACTTTTCAGGATATCTAGCCATACACAAATAGCATACCTGCTGAGTCATAATAATCATTTCAAAAGATGTACCACCCCTTATCATTTCTAGAAAGCTATACACACAATTAACTTGTGATTTGCAGTGAGGCCTGTTAAACAGCTACTAGTTGTACAACTGTATTAAGGTAGGCATTACTGATAAAATTTGTGGAAGACACATGCTTTAGTGTAGTCATTGATAGTCACATTTGCAGTCCTAATTACTTTTACTTAGCTAATGCCATCCTGACACCATTTGTAAAAAAAAAATCTGGATTTGAACCCTAACTTACCTGCACTATGACCAGAAGCTCACTGCTCTGACATACTGTACTACAGAGAAAGACAGACATCTTTTGCCCACTCAGTACTGTACAGAGTGCTGACAGCCATCCTTGGGAAGGCAATTGCAGAAGTTATTAATGTAACAAAACTATGGCCACAGCATTTCAAATATAAACTATAGCTTGAACACCAGCATCTGTCACCAATTTCTCCCATAAGATATCTTGCAAACTACTTCACAAGTTCAAGTTTAATTTACAAAATATGAATCATGCATAGATTAACACTTTGTCGTCATCCTCACAAATCAGTTTCTCAGCGATGTGCTATGTAAAGAAGTGTTTAGCATGCCTTGCTTTGGTTGCTGGGCTGTTATTTTCCATTACATGGAAAGGCATTCATAAACACAAGAGAAGTGCAGGGACATGTGTGCATGACTGGAGACATACTTTGTGATATTCATGTGTGCACAGCAGCACTGCACTTGTAAATGATATATCAGTACTTGTGCCATTGCCAAGCAGTCTACAAAAATACAGAGCATAAATGCATTATTACACTTGATATATGTTTATACTAACACTGGATATTGGTTATCCACAATCATATTATATTGATAATGTCAGTAAATTCTATTAATGTGGGCATTCTTTCATCTGAATATGAAGACATATACCTCCACCCTTGCAGTACTGGTGTTTCCAAAGTGAGTGTGTGTGTGTGTGTGTGTGTGTGTGTGTGTGTGTGTGTGTGTGTGTGTGTGTGTGTGTGTGTGTGTGCGTGTGTACATGTGTGTGTGTGTGTGTGTGTGTGTGTGTGTGTGTGTGTGTATGAGTGTGTGTATGTGCATGCATGTGTGTTTATGTTTCTGAGTATGTTGCCTAAACAACATCCTGAGAAACAGGTACATGTATGTCTCAGTTCTACAAGATACATTCATGACAGCTTCTTTTAAATAGGTTACCAGGATGTATTTAAATTTATTTTTGCATATTGCAGTCACACATTCATATCCTGAGTCCTGCCTTTGTACCCAAGTCTCATTACAGTATATGTTACCTGCAATACTATAATAATGTCATCCTCTATAAAGTGCACTGTGACAATGATAAAATCACGTCTGTGATGGCACAAGTGTTAAGTACTGTGTTCTTCATTTTGTGTAACTAGTTAGGTAGGGGAGCGAACCACACAACTTCAACTTGTGTGTCTGTATGTTTGAATGTGCGTCTGTAGTCAGAAGAGCTTGACTTCAGGTCCTGCTGCCCTCACTCAAGTATCATTCAGAAAATACTTTTACACTGGTACATGACTCCACAGCAATTTAATACAGACCTCACACCATCATCTTTCTCACCATACACTGATGATACCATCCTCTATAAAGCACACTTTGACAATGTTAAAAGTCAAACATGTGCTGTGGTGCTAGTATTAAGTACTCTATTCTCTAGCTAATTAGGTAGCGGATTGAATCTCACAAGAGTCAACTTGTGTGTATACACAGTCATAAAAGCTTGACTCCATGCTCTGTTCCCCTCACTTAAGTATTATTTAGAAAACACTTTTACACTGATATGAGACTCCATGGTAATTTCATATATACCTCCCATCATCTTCTCTCCATACACTGATGATGTCATTCTCTATAAAGTGTACTCTGATAATGTTAAAGTCAGACTTGTGCTGTGGTGCTAGTTTTAAATGTTGTGTTACCTAGTTTGTGTGCCCTAGATAGGTAGAGTTCTAATCTGACAGCAGTCAACTGGAGTGTGTGATCATTGAACTATCAGTCAGGTGACATTGGGATGTGAGTCCACATCTGTGTCACACAATCCTCCCAGCATCTTTTTCTCAGCATACAATTCCCTATAAAGTGCACTCTGAGAGAGTTAAGCTTACCTGTCTGTGTTAGCACTAGCATTAACTCTTGTATTATCAAGCTTGTATAACTTTATAGATGTGAGTTCTAATTTCACAGCAGTCGACCTGAGTGTGTTTGTGCATGTTCAGGTAACTAACAATCTGTAGATAATTTTACACTGGGATGTGAGTCCACATCTATGTCATACAATCCTCCCAACATCTTCTCAGCATACACTGAGGATGTCATCCCCTGTAAAGTGCACTCCAAGACTGCTAAATGCAGGTAGTCTTACATTTTATGGACTCTGGCTTGTATACCTACACAGGTACTGTGTTTGAATTTAACCTCAATCAACTAGTGTGGTTGGTGGTATATTATGTTCATTGTATGATGCTTTTAATCTCTTTTCATTTGACTCTCACTCAGAAGAACATTTTACATAGCCCCACAAATACAATTTCCTCTGCTCCTTCTGTCCACATAACATCCTTTCTGTGGAACACTGAGGCTGTCATCATGACAAAGATGCATACACTCATTGGGAAACATAGTTTTATTATTTTTTTATTTTTTATTTATTTAACATTTGTTAACCGGGAAAGTCCGACTTGGAACGAAGCCAATTTTCAGCGGAGGCCCGGGAAGAAATGCTCCAAACACATGTCTTTGTAATGTGGGAGGAAACCAGAGTACCTGGAGAAAACCCACATGAATGCAAGGAGGACATGCAGACTCCACACAGAGGGCACCCCAGCCGAGAATCAAACCAGAGAGCCTCTTGCTGTGAGGCTACAATGCTACCGCTGCACCACTGCGCTGTCCATACATATAGTGCCTGCATTACTTTGTCAAAGCCATCTGCAAACCACTGGATGTGTGATTGCTAATTCTGTCATGCGGTACTGCATAAGTCCTATATGGACAGATGCAGTCCGTAATAAAATCAAACAGATGTACACATATGCACATGCAACTTCTATCTTCCCTCACATAGATATATCAATTTTGTTTTAAATGGTGTAATAATGGCAAGGATTTTATGTGCTATTGACCATTAGCTAAGTAATGCCTTATGACCCTCTGAAGATTGCACATATCAATGTTGTTGTCATCCACATGTGCTATGTTGAGGTGTGGATGCACTGTAGCCCTACAACAGCATATTTCAATCTGTGATTTGAGTTACTGTATTGATGGTCACTGCTGCCATTTGGGTTCATGTTCCTTCCATAACAGCTGTTTTAATATGGTTATATGTTCTTTCCATAGCAGCTGTATTACTATGCCTCCTGAGGGGTATTGACATGGGATGATGCTATAACTCCCCAAACCTGTTTAGAACTTTGCTAAGGTCAATTACCTTCAACAAAGTGACAAATTATTAAACTTCCAAGCCCCTCCAAATCCAGATGACACTGAGGCCTACTCTCAGCTGTACACAAAAGCACTGTAAATCCACATTCATAGCTGCATAGAGGAGGCAGTACCTGTCCAAGTCAACCCATGATTACTGGCAAAAATAAACCATCGTGCTAGATCCCTAGTATAATCAACAAAAGGAAAAAAATCCTCTCCAAAGCCAAGAAGGAACAGACAAAACAGTGCAGAAAGATGCTCACAAACAAAAACATTAGAGAGCTGGTCAAATCTGTCAAAGAAATTGAGAGGCAAAGATAACCTCCCAGATAAATAAAACCAAAATGCTTTTTTTTGAATTATGTTCATAACCTCAGAAGAAATGCTCAGCAATGTACCAAGTTCATCATGAACAGCAACACTTACACCCTGACTGAAACTATAGCAAACTTACTGGTGGACAAGTTCAGTTCAAGCTTCTCCCCCATCACCTCCTACCACACCCAAAGAAATACCAGCAACCACCCCCTACCAGTCATTATGAGGGAACAGGTCCTTACTGCACTTGCTAAAGCCAAAAACACAGCCTCCATGGGTCCCGACAACATCCCACGATACTTCTTACATAGCTTAAAAAAGAATCTATTAAGGCCATTAGGAACACTCTTTAACCACAGCTTCTGGTTGGGCTTTGTTCCAGAGGAATGGAGGACTACAACAATCATCCCTCTGCATGGGGGGGGTATCATCTGACCCAAGGAACTACAGACCCATAAGCTTGACCAGTCTTATCTGCAAGGCCATGGAGAGAATTATTATGGACCTGATCAATAACATCATAGGAACTCTCCAAAAAACTGGACCAGACCCTATTTGGCTTTGTCAAAGGGAGGTATTGCTTGCTCAATTTGGTGAACTTCTTCAAGAAAATCACCAGGGCCGTGGATGAGGGTAAAACAGTACACACTGGTTATCTAGACCTGGCCAAAGCTTTCAGCACAATCTCCCACTCAGGGATCATAGATAAATGCATTGAGTTAGGCATAAACCCCTACATCATCAGATGGATAGCCAACTGGCTTATGAATAGGACACATGTCCAGACAGATGAATCCACTTCTGATAAGAGACCTGTTACTATTGGTGTCCCACAGGATTCAGTGTTGGGACCCCTCCTGTTTGATATATACTTCTCTGAAGTGAAGTCCAATGCTGGGGGCCACTGGTTCACCAAATTCGTTGATGACTGTAATCTGGGAGCAATCACTGAACTCCCAAATTATGTTGACGTACTACAAACAGGTTTAAACATGACAAATGACTGGTGCTAAAACCATGGTCTGAGACTAAATGTTAAAAAATGCATAATCATACCCTTCAGTAAATCAGATATCCCTACAAATTATAATACTGATAGCACACCACTAAAAGTAGACCCTGTGGTGAGGGACCTAGGAACATAAATAGTAACCTAAACTATGACTACTAGGTAGCTACAATAGTGAGGAAATCTTTCTGTGTGGCTCAACTTATAAGTAAAGGCATGGCATCGGGATCAAAGGAAATCATAATGTCATTGTACTCAGCCCCCATCAGGGCCATGATTGAGTATAATGATTCTTTCTGCATGAACCTAACCAGGCACTTACACCAACTGGAGTGGCCCCAGAGGTTTCTCACTAAAAAAATACAAAGCATAAGACATATGTCTTATGCAGACCAACTAAAGGTCCTATCCCTTTACTCCACCTCATATTGTTTATGGAGAGGGGACTTATGCCTGTCCTACAAGGTATTCTCTGATCCAGCCCTGATGAAAATGTTACATATTCACAAGAAAAATTATACAGGGTTATGTGTTCCAAGGACCTGAACCTTATTTGTAACTCTAACAGAACTTGCTGAAGAGACAGATTAGTATACCAAAGGCTACCTTGTCTAGGAATAAACTTCCCGTCTTCAAGCTTGTCTTTCACTCTCTTCAAAAGAATTTGGATAAATGGATGGGGAACCATAAATTCACTCCTGGGGTACTGCCCATGTCCCTTATGGATAGAGGGAGTCTGTAAAATGACTCAGGGCTCCAACACCAAAAGACCCACTACTCTGATACTACCCCATCCCATATATGGGGAATTAAGATATAATGTTATCATATCCTGGGTATTATTGGCTAGGCTTGTAAAGTCTCTTGTGCCATTAGCCTAGTAATCATAAATGAACCTATGACTCTATGTATACTGTTGTCTTACTAAGACATGCGTTCTTATAATGGAGTATATCAACATTCTACACAGTTCTCATTCCACCAATCACAGTGACAGCTGCAGTATGGCATAGCCAAGCATGTGTATACCTAGCATTTGGAAATGTTATCTGGCACATAGCAATATTATGTCATGGTGATTACATGGGCATGTATACCTGGGTTCATCCACATGTTGTAATGCTGTTATATATTCAGACATATGACATGTTAAGATTCACTTTCAGTCTTGGGGAATTCATTGCATGCATAATTGTGTTGCTATTCTCATGGATTATTCAGGTGTTCCACAGAAGCACTGTGGGACTGTCAGCATCATGTCATTAACTGTTCTGCATGAACTGCATCCACAAATGTTGTAATGTGTCCACATATGGTGTCAGTGCCGGTACCCACACATTTCCATTGATTATCATAAAGGCATATGATGTACAAATGATGGAATGACATGAAACAGGTTGAGTTGTATGACTGTGTTAACAGTTCCACTGTGTTGCATGTGATTCATATGCAGTGTTGTATTTGGAGGTGATGTCACAAAGCATTTTGTAATTACATCTGAAATCTTAAAAGGAATACCCAGCTATGCACAGAGCTAATTGTGGATGGCACCAACCATACTCAACCACAGGAAATAGATAACCTGCTAGCTGACAGATTTGAATCAAACTTTAACCCCTGTCCACACTGGTCATCACCCATAATATAACTGCCATTATTGCTCAGCCTATTATCTCAAGACAGCAGGTCATCTGTGACATCTCTAAGGCTAAAAACACGGCATCAGTGGTCCCTGATAACATCCCAGGTTGCCTTATAAATAACTTCAAACCTGACCTAGCAGACCCATTTTGATCCCAATTTAATGACAGCCTCCAGACAGGCTATGTTCCGGCATATGGGTGGAGAGCAACAGTCACCCCTCTATGCAAGGGGGAATCATCAACATAATCAGGGAATTATAAACACGTAGGACTGAATAGCCTCATCAGTAAGGCCATGGAAATAATCATCATGGACCTTTATCAACAAGAGTATAGTTAATCTTATAACTGGAACCAAACCAGTTTGGATTTGTTAAAGGTATATTATATCTGTTAAACATTCTTCGAGAAGATCACCAAGGTCATGGATGAGGGAAAGACTGTGCATCCTGCCTAACTTGATCTAATCAAAGCATTTGACACAATTTCCCACTCAGGTATTATAGAGAAACCCTCTCAACTGGGCATAAACTCCTACATCACCAGGTGGGTAGCCAAATGGATCACTGACAGGACAGCTACTGCCAAAGTGGGTGAATTCACCTCTAGCAGGAGGCCAGTCACAAGGGATGTACCAAAGGTTTCTGTAAAAGGTCCTTTCCCATTCAGTATTTATTTCTCAAAATTAAGGCAAACATAGACAGTCTTTGTCTGACCAAGTTTGCGTCTGACTGCAAATCGGGATCAATCATGCAATCCACAAACAATGCAGGTATACTGCAGAAATGATTAACCCACAGAAATGATCATTCCCAGAGCCATGGAGAGAAAATACATGAAAAAAAGTCACAGTTATTCCCTTTTGTAAAGCAAATACCCCACATAATTACAATATAGACAGCAGCACCCCCAAGTGTAGAGACAGTTACTCATGTTGATACTAATCTGAACTTCAACCCCCATGTGTCCACAATGGTGAGAAAGTCCTTCTATGTGACACAACTCATAAGCGGGGACATGACATCCAGATCAAAGGACATTAAAATTTCATCATGCTCAGCCCTCATCACACCAAAAATGAGTACAATGCACCTTTTTGCTTGTATCTTACTAGACATCTGCAACAGTTGGAGCAAATTCAGAGTTTTCTCACCAGGAAGATACAGGATATAAAAATCAAGTCCTACGTGGAAATATTGAAAGCTTTATCACTGTATTCTGTCTCCTACAGACTACTAAATGCCGCTCTGTGTCTGGCCTACAGGGCAGAGATCAGGCCCTGTTGGAAATGTTATGCAATTACAAAACAAACTGCATGAGGGTCACTCATTCCAAGAATCTTAATCTGCTTAATCTGGCCTCTGACATAAATAAATCATGTTAAAGAGATAGATACATCTCTGAGAGACTACCCCTTCTCTGGAACAAGCTTCCCATTCATATAAAGCAAAGCCTTCCCTGACCCTCTTCAAGTGCAACCTAGATCAATAGATGTGTAATCATAAATTTACTCCTGTGGTGGCACCCATGTCCCTCATGGACAGAGGCAGTCAGTATTGCATACTATAGCATAAGCTTGTACCTCTGTGAACTTTGTTCCCCTAGCTATTGTAAACTGTTAAACTCATGTTAAATGTGTCTAGGCTTGCATGGACTGTTGGGCCTTTAGCCTAGTACTCTCCTGTGATCCTATGAATCTATAAAGTACAACTGTAGCCTAAGCACAGCTATAGTGTGACTGTACTGTGCCACAGATGTACCAGTACATCACATCAGTAGTACCACTCGATAGCTGGCATGAGCACATATGGATGTATGTCAGGAATTCATGGCAGTATAACATTTTGACCGGCAATGTCAGGGGAATCAGTGATCATGTGGCACATGTCTTCGGGTTTGACATGTGCTAATAGAGGGTGGTCCATGTATTATTTGGTATGTGTAAAATATTACATCGACAGCTTCCTCCATCATTGATATTTGACTTTATACAGATGTACCTTCTGTGCACATGGGAATAGGTGATGCATTGCCATCATTCTCACATACTGCCATACCATTCATTATAATGCATCACTTCTTATTTCACACATCAATTGTTCATGCTTCAGACAATATCCGTTGGTACTACATGTGTCAGATACATGCAATACCCAGCTGTGTGTGGGGAATCTACTCATAATAGTGTGGTGTTTGTATGCATTGTTGTCCATATGGCTGATATCTACTTTAGCCAGGGATGCTTTAGTCAAGTGCATCACTTTTATCACAGTGAGCTTCCACGCATCTGGTAGACCATACAGAACTATTCTTTGAGATGTATACTGATTAGGATTTGACAGTGCAGACTTCTCTTCAAGTTTGATTCTTAAAGATGGTGATTGTGGCTTATGTGTCATGCAAACCTATCACTGATGATAATCAGCACTCATTTCTATCCAAATTTAACAATGTCCCTCTTAAACCATCAAACAATTGATAATTTTTGGGGACGGGATGGTGAATTCCAATTATAGAATACTGACAATCATTACAGTTGTACGCATCTGTTGCTGAAGAACATACATAATAAGTTACAATCACATATTCTGTCAATGCTGCAGATTAATGGTCATAATATTGTAAAAGTGTCCATGACTGTGCCCGTTTATGTCTACATCTGTTCAAGAGTCTGTTGCTATGTGTCCCTGATTGGTTGAGAGTTATGGTGACATGTCAGTCATATTCCCGCAAGTCATTTTGCAGATCTTTAGAGTATCCACATACCCATAATTTATATACCACCCTTGCTAAATGTCCTCTCCACTGAGCATGTCAGTAGTGTTTATGTTGCAACTATTCACCTCCATTGACATATAACCTTAGCTGAGTCGACCATCACCTACATACGTTAATATGTGCTTATATCATAATACACTTGCTCAGGAGGTGTAAACAGCAGTACATCCTGTTATGCTACTGACCTGTGCTAGCAGTGTAAGTACATTGACGTATCCTATTTTGGGGGCATTGATATATTTACCATGCCTTCTTATTCTTTATTCATTCTTATAGGTTCATAGGTTCATAGGTGTTTACTAGGCTAACGACCACAAGGGCCTTTTTAATCCTAGCCATGCATCCCAAATCTCTGACAAGTTCTGATACCCTTGATAAGTGTAAGCATGGCCTGGGAGATTCATAGGTTCATAGGTAGGTACTAGGCTATTGGCCCTAGGGCCTATACAAGCCCAGCCAAAAAGGCACCTTGGCTTTTGCCACCCAAGAAAATTATTTTCCTGTGCCACTGTTGAGCAGAGCCACAGAGGTGATCCCCAGGGTGAATTGCCTATTTCCCATCCAATCATCAAGATTTTTCTTGAAGAGTGCTAATGAGGAGCTTTGTTTGACATAGATAGGTAGTTTATTCTCTGGTACAGGAATCTATCCCTCCGTTCTGTTTATTGTGGTGACAAGGTTTAGGTCCCTAGAGTGTGTAGCTCTGAGGGATTGGGATTTCTTTAAGTGGAGCATGTCCAACAGCTCTGGGTTTGACATAACTTTGTATGTTACGCAGAGATCACCTCTGAGTAGGCAATATGCGACGGAGTAAAGCCGATAATCCTCTTTGTGATGTATTTCTGCGGCCTTTCCAGTTGTTGTAGATGGCTTGTGAGGTACATACCAAAAGGGGCGTTGTACTCTATAATGGGTCTAATGAGTGATGAGTAGAGGGGAACAATGACCTTTATTTTTTCTGGATGAGAAACCTTTTGTGATGAGGTGTGCCACATAGAAGGATTTCCTGACTACTGTGGTGATGTGATTATCAAAGGAGAGACTACTGTCCACCTGTGTCCCAAGGTCTCTTATCACACTTTCAGTGTTAAGTATATTACCGCCTATGTTGTAGTTCATGGGTACAGAGTTTTTACCAAAGGGGATGACAATGCACTTTTTGGCATTGAGCTTGAGGCCATGGCTTTGACACCAGGCATCTGTCTCAGTGAGGCCCTTTTGTAGGATGTCCACATTGTTAGGAGTTTTGATTATGGCTCCTAGTTTGCAGTCATCTGCAAACTTCATTAGCCAAAGACCTTCTGTGTTAGCCTGTACTTCAGAGAAGTAGATACCAAACAGGAGAGGACCCAGGACTGAACCCTGTGGTACTCCACTTGTCACTGGTCTGAAGTCGGATTTGGAGTCTGCTACTTTCACAGTGTGGGTTCTGTCAGTGAGCCAGTTGGCAACCCATCTTGTGACATAGGGATTTATACCTAATTTAGTGAGTTTATCTATAATTCCAGAGTGGGGAATGGTGTCGAAAGCCTTGGCAAGATCTAGATAGGCTGTGTGAACCACCTTACCCTTGTCTACGGCTTTGGTGATTGCTTCAAAGAAGTATATCAGGTTTAGGAGACATGATCTGCCTTTTACAAACTCGAACTGGGTGGGATCCAGACTTTGGAGATTACCAATGTCTTTGTTTATAAGTTCCATGATGATACGTTCCATGGCCTTGCAGACCAGGCTCGTCAGGCTAATGGGACAGTAGTTCCCGGGGTCCATGGTGGCTCCCCCCTTGTGGAGTGGGATAACCTTTGCTGTGCGCCATTCAGCAGGCACAAAGCCTGACGTGAGGTTATGACTGAACATGGTACTTAGGTGGGGTGCTAGTTCGTTCTGTAGTTCATGTAGAACGCAGCCTGGGATGTTGTCAAGTCCCATGGATGGTGTGTTCTTGGCTTTGGAGAGTGTGGATTTTACCTGTGCAGCCGTGATTACAGGAACTTTGCATTCTTCTGGTATAGAGATGGGCTCTTTAGGGGGTGAGAGGGGGGTAAAGTTAGCACTGAACCTATCTGCCAGGATGTTGGCAATATCAGTTGGGTCTGTATATTTAGTGCCATTGCGCTGTAACTCAGAGCAGATCTGAGTGTTGCCATTGAGATTCTTGACATAGCTATAGAATGCTTTGTGGTTGTCTTTAGAATCAGTGGCAATTTTGTTTTCATAACTAGCTTTGGAGGATTTTATCAGGGATCACAGCTTCTTACTGAGGCTAACCAGGGAGCTCCTCCACTCATGGGATTTTACTCTCTTCTGCAAGAGTTTCTTCCTTCTGTTGTACAGTTTGTTTATGGCAAGGGACCACCAGAATGGCTTACTTTTTTTGGAGGATAGCGTCTTGGTTCTGTTTGGGATAGCGTGATCCATGCACTCATGTAAGTGCTTATAAAGTGCAGTTGTGTAGGATTCAGTAGTCGTAACTGTATTGTCCATCTGCATGGGTGTCATGAAGTTCACCACTTCTGTCTTAAGAAGCATGAAGTTGGCTTTGGAGAACTTTTTTGCCATGGTTTCATTAATGGGGGGTGGAGGCAGGATGTGGATATCTAGGGTAATTAGCTTATGGTCGGATCGGACCAATGAGTCATTCATGACTATACCCATTTTCATTAGCACATTTTCCCTGCCCTATGTATGTTTCCTTTTATTTGCCCTTTCCATTTAACCCACCCCCCCTTCGTTATTTCATTCTTCAAATAATTTTTTTAGTGTATGTTGCACTGAGTACACTTTTCTTTACTGTGTTATTACTGTTGATATTGCAGTATTTTTACTCCGGTAGTCATTGTGACTGTGCACGCAATTTCACTGAGCAAGTTTGTTTGTAAGCGAACTTGAATCAATCTTCTTTCTGTGATTGTGCTGCTCTGCATGGACTCCTGGCCAGCAACGCTGTTGGTGGTCATGAAACTGTACTTTGTGTAATCGTGATAAGAAGCATGAATATGCAATTAGCTTTGCTGCTCATCCTCCTAGCACATAATCTCTGTGTAGGCCTGGCACGAAGCCTACACGAGTTTAATGAATCCCCAGGAATATCACAGCAGTGATTAATTTTACTCCAATACTGTCCGTTTGTCCCTCTCTCTTTTAAATGCAAATAATATTAATTTACTTATTTTATTTTATTATTAGTTTTTGTTGACCAGGAAAGTCTGACTGGGCATGACGTATTTTCAGTGGAGTCCCAAAGAAAAAGCTCCAACAAAGTTACAAGCTTGTACAATTATGCTGAGATAAAAAAGCTAGGATATTATAAATGTAAAAAGTAAATTACAGTTTAGTACAATTAATAAAGAGATATAGAAAAGGGTAAGAACACTTATAACAATAAAACTGCAGTTTGGTAACATGGAGACTATTCACGTTAACATGATAAGTTTTATAGGTTACATGCAGAAGTAAAAGAAAGATTTTGAACATTGATTTTGCCAATCTGATATTGTTCAAACTAACACTAGAAATGAAGTAGAGAAAAAACACAAAAAAATCTGCCTGTTAGGTTTTGACAATTAAACTTAGAGTGCTATGTTACAAAAAGTGTTCTTTTTTTTTTTTTTTTTTTTTTTTTTGCTTTGTTATATTGTAAAGACAATGGGAGGATGTGAATTACTTACAATGGAAGTATTATGGTTGTCTGTGCTTAGCTATGGTTAAAGAGAAATTGCTTAACATTTAGGGCAAGTGGCTTCGCTTGGGTAACTGGAAGATGAAAAAGACATAAGCAATTTGTTGCAAAGAGAAGAGATGGGGCATATTATCCTGGAAGTAAACAGGAATATAGCCAGGTATATTTTAGATATCACTTCAGTTAGAATTTGAAGTCAACTATTCAGTTTAATTTAGTAAAAAGGAAAAAGCTCTTTCATGTATGTATTATATTGGCCTTCTTGTGACATCAGCTATACCGGCCTATGTATTCTTAACTGATACTTATGCATGATCCAGTGCTGTCCATTGTCACCCAACTTTCAGACAGGGTTGTGATCTAAAGGTAACATAGGAGGTTATGAGCTTCAAATGGGGTGATACTCTGAAGGTCATGTTTTTTTTCTCTGAGTTGTAGGCCATACTGGGTGAGCCAGTTTATTTTTTGGGTGGGCCCATGTTTTGTGTAGTTGAGATATGATTTTTGTAGATCCTTGATTGTAGTCTGAAATGCAGAGGATCATCAAATGAACGCTTCAGCGTATGAGGGGAAAGTATATGTTTGGACTGATTGAAAGAAGAAGGTGAATGTATAGAGAAAAAAGGGCAGTTGCTACCATTCAACCATGGGGGAATCCTTGAAGCAAAAATGCTGACTATGATTCAGAAAAGCCAATTTTAAAAGAAAGTATAATATAATATCTCTAGTGTTACACTTGACCTGGTTTACTATTTTCAAGTTATTTTTTAATATTATTCCAAATTCAACGTCCTAGAAGCAAGCATCTAATTATCCTGACACTTGAAGTTATTCTCTACTGTTTTGACTCCCTCAGTACTGAAGTGTGTCCATAGCATATGTGAGTGGGATCAATTCAGAGATATTCTCATACACATACTCAAAGCTGTTGGTCAACATTGGCATAATCTGGCCTGCAATGCAGTATTCAATAGCCACCCCTAGGGGCAGCATAACAATTACCTCTGGCTATTCATTACTGTCTCCCACTGCCAGAAAGATGACTCTTGCCAGCCCAGAGAGCTGTATGGTTGACAGGCAACAAAAAAAATAAACAAATATCATACTCTCAGAGAAAGATAAAGAGATCTAGAAATAGAGAGAAACATAGACAGATGGATAGATAGATAATGATCACTAGAATGGCAGTATTTACTAAAGTACAGAACCGTTAGGTAATGCAGAACAGTTGCTGCACTACATAAAGTTATATATTAACAGGTTAAAGAGGGCTGTCAATTTGCAAATATTTATGACTGAAAAAGCAATACCTTTAATAAATAATCAGTAGCTTTACTATGTGTAAATACATGTGCCTCAGTTTAGAAAGCAGATGCTGGCACAGCTTCTCCGAAAAGCAAAAACAGTTGCAAGACCTGAGGAAGATAAAAAAAGAATGAAGGTGTTAATTAAAGCTTCATGAAGTCACTTGATATCAAGGTAGGGGCAGGTAGATTGCATTATTCTATTTTTTTTTATGGATTTTGGAAAAGGAATATAGTGGGAGTGAATGTATCCTTCAGGGAGTTGTAGCAATAGAAATTCTTGCTTAAAAAATGGTGCTATAGTTTTGTCAGTTGTGTCTTTACTTGTGATCAACAGTACCCCAGTCCTTGCTTATTGAGAATAAAAGTACATCGTTGTCATTTTGGTCAACTAAGGTTAGTGATGGATGCCTCCTTACAAGTAAACAAGAGCAGACTGTTTTCTAGAGTGTGGATATTGCCCTGCATAATTCTGAAAACAGTACAGTACAAAACTACACTATTGCTTTGTCAGTTGATACAATTTAATTTTGTCCCTGATGAAAAGAAAGATCTTGGTATTTCTCTATGTTATTGCTGTGAGCCGAAGTCTGTAAAGCATAGACTTGATTAAGATGTCAGTAATTACTACACAGCAGAATCCCAGGTCTTGAGTACTTCAAGAATACACACTTAAAAGTGTTCCCTCCATTCTAAAGTGTTTTTGGAGAAATATGCAAGGGTTAAAGAGACAGAAAGAGAGAGAGAGGAAAAAAGAATTTATGTGAAGCAGAGTATACCGACTTTGTATTCTTAGTGGTTGCAACAACTAGATTGGACGTGACCTAATTCTGGATGCCAGAGATGTTGAACCACAATTTGTGCTAGAGTTTCATCAATCACTTCTAAGAAGAGATGGCAAATGAATTACTGGCTTGAGAAGGTGTAGTGAAGAGAAGGCCATTTGTAATAGGATTGATCCTTATGAATGAATGGGATAACAACATGCACAACTATGCACAAACCACATTCATAAAAACCTTAGAATAATTATTCTGAGCATACACCCTAAACTATTAAAATGCAGTCTGGCATTGTAGAATGGCTCAGTTTTTCTAGACCTTTACTTACTTTACAAAGTA